>NC_140237.1:1797500-1915000 GCF_949987555.1 Borostomias antarcticus
CTCACACCATTTTGCAAACCTCTATCTCTGAATAGTAGTCAGATAGATTGCTGTCCTTTTTCATTAAAGCTAAGATAACAGTGGGTACAGCTCAGTGGGTCAGCTCAGTGGGTCAGCTCAGTGGGTCAGCTCAGTGGCTCAGCTCAGTGGGTCAGCTCAGCTCAGTGGGTCAGCTCAGTGGGTACAGCTCAGCTCAGTGGCTCAGCTCAGTGGGTCAGCTCAGCTCAGTGGCTCAGCTCAGCTCAGTGGGTCAGCTCAGCTCAGTGGGTCAGCTCAGTGGGTCAGCTCAGTGGGTCAGCTCAGTGGGTACAGCTCAGCTCAGTGGGTCAGCTCAGCTCAGTGGGTCAGCTCAGTGGGTCAGCTCAGTGGGTCAGCTCAGTGGGTCAGCTCAGCTCAGTGGGTCAGCTCAGTGGGTCAGCTCAGTGGGTACAGCTCAGTGGGTCAGCTCAGTGGGTCAGCTCAGTGGGTCAGCTCAGTGGGTCAGCTCAGTGGGTACAGCTCAGTGGGTCAGCTCAGTGGGTCAGCTCAGTGGGTACAGCTCAGTGGGTACAGCTCAGTGGGTACAGCTCAGTGGGTACAGCTCAGTGGGTCAGCTCAGTGGGTACAGCTCAGTGGGTACAGCTCAGTGGCTCAGCTCAGTGGCTCAGCTCAGTGGGTCAGCTCAGCTCAGTGGGTCAGCTCAGCTCAGTGGGTCAGCTCAGTGGCTCAGCTCTGCTCAGTGGCTCAGCTCAGTGGCTCAGCTCAGTGGGTCAGCTCAGTGGGTACAGCTCAGTGGGTACAGCTCAGTGGCTCAGCTCAGTGGCTCAGCTCAGTGGGTCAGCTCAGCTCAGTGGGTCAGCTCAGTGGCTCAGCTCAGCTCAGTGGGTCAGCTCAGCTCAGTAAGACTCTATGGACCCTTTCGATGGAACCAATGGAACTTTCGGGCACTAGGGCAATGACTTCTTGGTCCAGGTAAACTGCACTGTAAACTGTGGTGTTATTGTTAACTTGTTATTGTTATATTGAATATATACACTCCATGAAATGGTCAGTATTTCTCAAGTCATGCTGTGAATGGGGGTTTGAACCACAGATTGAAAACAATTAATTAAAAGAATAAAACATGACTGACCAACTTGATTTCAGCAAGTATATATATTTTCCATTTATAAAACTCTACAATGCATGCTCACCCACACAAACACACACACACACAAATTCATAAGCATAAACACTTTATCTTTAAACCCTCTTTGCAGGTAAAGTGGTGGGGATCGTCCAGAGGAACTGGCGAGACTACGTGGTGACCTTCCCCCACCGGGAGGAGAACCAATCCCAGAGCAGGAGCTCCCAGCGTGTCCTGGTCACCCCCTGGGACCAGCGCATCCCCAAGATCCGCATCAGCACCCAGCAGGGCCCCGCGCTCCAGGCAAGGCCTGGCTCCACCCAGCAGCACCGCGCTGGGCAACATGCATATGGATCACATTCATTATCAAATGTTATTGGGGATGTGATTCAACATTTCACACTGATGATGACTGAAATCAGCTGAAGTTGAAGCCATTTCTCTGCTGTCTGTGTCTTGTCTGTCTTTAGGACCACAGAGTGATCGTCCGTCTGGACTCGTGGGAGAGCACGTCCCTCTACCCCAACGGACACAGTGTGAGGGTCCTGGGTCGGGCCGGGGAGCTGGAGACCGAGGTCCAGACCATCCTCATAGAGAATGGCCTCCATGTGGCCCCCTTCTCTGAGGCCCAGGTGAGCCCAGACCACATGTGTATAGTGGAATAAAATGCTGCGTGATAATAGGAACTGATCTTAAGTCAGCTGTGATGTGTCTGTGTGTGTGTGCATGCGTGTGTGTGTGTGCATGCGTGTGTGTGTGTGTGCATGCGTGTGTGTGTGTAACCATGCATGTATTCAGCTGCGGGAGATGCCAGTCAACTCTCCGGAGAGCCCCTGGAAGGTGGACCCCGGTGAGGTCAGCGCCCGGCGAGACCTGAGGGACACGCATCTGGTGTTCAGCATCGACCCACAGGGCTGCGAGGATGTGGACGACTCGCTCTCGGTGCGGACCTTCCCCGGGGGAGAGCGGCTGGAGCTGGGCGTCCACATCGCTGACGTGACACACTTTGTCCCCGAGGGCTCGCTCACAGACCTGGAGGCCCGCTCCAGGTGAAGAAAGGAGAAGGAGGGGGAGGAGGAGCATGATGATGTTGATTTCCTCCCCAGCACCATCCTTCACTAAATTGACACTCAATGGTTTCTTGTGGTAAATGTATCACTCTCTGTTTGTGTCAGGGCCACCACCTACTACCTGGCAGACAGGAGGTATGACATGCTGCCTGCGCTCCTCAGCTCGGACCTGTGTTCTCTGCTGGGAGGGGTGGACAGGTGAGGAAGCCATATACCTCCAAAGCCCTGCAACCCTTCCTACTCAATACTGTCAACCCATTTAGAACCTCTGCCACAGTGAAAGTGCAGGGTGAGAGGTCATGTTTTCGGTGGCGTGTGTTCGTTCGTTTGTTCGTCTTTTAGCAGGATTACGCAAAAACTACCAAACCTTTATTCACGAAACTCGGTGGAAGGATGTAGCATGGGCCGGGCTCACACTACAGGATATTTAAAATCCCAACCAATTTAGAAATCGGGTTACATCACGCACATAAGGAGAATCTTAACAGATATTCTTCTTGCGCATCTCATACAAGCACACACAGCAAGATTTGAAAATAACGGCTCATCACACACTACAGGATCTGATCGTGCCCGAGGGAGCAACTAACCACTGGTCTCGCCGTCTCACTTGTAAAGTCGGGACGTAATAATCTTAAATATCAAACATGTTTGATATTATCGGGGCCGCCCCGATGGGTCTGCGAGCCGATCTGGAGGTATAAGATTGGATCTGTAAACCCGTCACAACACAAGATCATCTGGGCCGATCATCGGCCCCGACCAACGTTCCAGACCAGATTTCTCCTCCGATTGTCGGGAGGGGTGAATCGGGGATAAATCGGCCCAAAAATCCTGTAGTCTGAGCCCGGCATTAGAGCACATTCAATTTTGGAGCAGATCCGAATCACGGGGCGGGTCCAGGAGCCGCCCAAACACGGCTGAGTGAGAGAGCGAGGAGAGAGAGAGAGCGCGCACACACACACACACACACACACACACACACTGCCCGGCGACTCGGGGATCTTGGGAGAGAGAAGCAGAGCGCTATAGCCTACAAACAAACACGGCTTCACTGTCGCATGAACGCAACTCAATACAGCTCTTATTAAAACACTGTCTGTCTTAGTATCAATACTTTAAATTACCGTTTTTGAGTATCGCGGTACTTTCCTAGTATCGATACACCGTGCAACACTAATCGATAGTTCTGAGATAAGAATGCAAAGAACATTGTATTAATGTGTGTGTGTGTGTGCGTGTGTGTGTGTCCAGATACGCCATGAGCGTGCTGTGGGAGCTGGACCCGCGGACCCTGGCGGTGAGCAGCGTGTGGTACGGCCGCACCCTGATCCGCTCCTCCTACCAGCTGCACTACGAGCTGGCCCAGTCCCTCCTGAACGGGGAGCAGGTCCAGGTCCCAGAGCTGGCCCAGCTGGCTGCCTCAGAGAGGGACGCTAAGCTGGCCCAGCTGACCCAGGCCCTGGAGATGCTGACCCACGTGGCCAGACACCTGCGCGTCCAGAGAGACCGAGGGGGAGCGCTAGAGCTGGAGGGGCTGGAGGTCCGTTTTGATTACATCTATTGGACTATTTTTGAAATTCATAGATGTCAGATAAAGTGTCTAGGATTTAAGACTTGAATGTGTCCTGTGCACACCAACCTTTATTCCGACAACTGAGGCTGTAGATGTCGGGTTTCAGCTGAAATAATAGTGCAGCAGGGTTTGCATTGAATCCCAATGTAGGGTGCATGTGTGCATCCATCTATTCATCCATCGTCATCCACTTATCCGGGGCCGGATCGCGGAGGCAGCAGGTCCAGCAGGGGCCCCCAGACATCCCTTTCCCTAGCAGCATGGGTGTGTGTGTGTACCATGGTTCTTTCCCTAGCAGCATCAGTGTGTGTGTGTGTGTGTAACATGGTTCTTTCCCTATCAGTGTGTGTGTGTAACATGGTTCTTTCCCTATCAGTGTGTGTGTGTGTGTGTAACATGGTTCTTTCCCTATCAGTGTGTGTGTGTAACATGGTTCTTTCCCTATCAGTGTGTGTGTGTAACATGGTTCTTTCCCTAGCAGCATCAGTGTGTGTGTAACATGGTTCTTTCCCTAGCAGCATCAGTGTGTGTGTGTGTGTGTGTGTGTGTGTGTGTGTGTGTGTGTGTAACATGGTTCTTTCCCTAGCAGCATCAGTGTGTGTGTGTGTGTGTGTGTGTGTGTGTGTGTGTAACATGGTTCTTTCCCTAGCAGCATCAGTGTGTGTGTGTGTGTGTAACATGGTTCTTTCCCTAGCAGCATCAGTGTGTGTGTGTAACATGGTTCTTTCCCTAGCAGCATCAGTGTGTGTGTGTGTGTGTGTGTGTGTGTGTGTGTGTGTGTGTGTAACATGGTTCTTTCCCTAGCAGCATCAGTGTGTGTGTGTGTGTGTAACATGGTTCTTTCCCTAGCAGCATCAGTGTGTGTGTGTAACATGGTTCTTTCCCTAGCAGCATCAGTGTGTGTGTGTGTGTGTGTGTGTGTGTGTGTGTGTGTGTGTGTGTGTGTAACATGGTTCTTTCCCTAGCAGCATCAGTGTGTGTGTGTGTGTGTAACATGGTTCTTTCCCTAGCAGCATCAGTGTGTGTGTGTAACATGGTTCTTTCCCTAGCAGCATCAGTGTGTGTGTGTGTGTGTGTGTGTGTACCATGGTTCTTTCCCTAGCAGCATCAGTGTGTGTGTGTAACATGGTTCTTTCCCTAGCAGCATCAGTGTGTGTGTGTGTGTGTGTGTGTAACATGGTTCTTTCCCTAGCAGCATCAGTGTGTGTGTGTGTGTGTACCATGGTTCTTTCCCTAGCAGCATCAGTGTGTGTGTGTGTAACATGGTTCTTTCCCTAGCAGCATCAGTGTGTGTGTGTGTAACATGGTTCTTGTGCTCCCGGTCCTGCCCAGGTGCGGGCTCAGCTGGACCAGGAGAGGAACATCACGGCCCTGGTGCCCCGCCAGCCCCTGGAGGTCCACGAGACGGTGGCCGAGTGCATGATCTACGCCAACCACTGGGTGGCGCGCAAGATCCAGGAGAGCTTCCCCCAGCGGGCGCTGCTGCGCCACCACCCGCCCCCGCGCCAGGAGTTCTTCAACCAGCTGAGGGACAGCGCCAGAGCCATGGGCTTCACCATCAACACCAGGTAATGGTAACTGATGGACTGAACTCTGGCTCGGCCAAACCCCCCTCTGTACAGTGGTGAATGGTGTGTTCCAGTTTAGCCACTGAAATGGAATTGGAGTCAACTCTTCATGTATATTATATATAAGGTCATTTTTGCACAAACGCAAAATGAGTGCTCAGCAGTTAAACAACATTTTGACACCCTTGCTATCTGCATGCTCTGGTGAGTCTCACCCATTAGGAACAGTTCCAAGCCATTGCATTTATCAATGGTGAACTGCGTTTTCTGACACACTCATATACACCGTATATTCTAACTACAGGTATGTTTTTTGTGATTCTATTCCACCAGGTCCAACAAGGCTCTGGCTGACTCCCTGGACCGGGCTGTGGACCCCCAGGACCCCCTGGTGAACCGGCTGCTGCGGGTGATGGCCACCCAGGCCATGTCCAACGCTCTCTACTTCTCCACAGGGGCCTGCCCCCAGGACCAGCATTATCACTATGGTAGCCAGGACGATAGCTTATACACAAACACACCTCGGTTAATTTCCTGTCACACTAGTGGAGCTGATAGATAGATACAGGATATGAGGACAGGAAGCACCTTCCTCTAACCCTCCCTGCTCTCGCTCCTCTCAGGTCTGGCTTTGGATCGCTACACCCACTTCACCTCACCTATCCGTCGCTATGCCGACATGATCGTGCACCGCCTTCTCACCGCTGCCATCAATCTAGAAAAGGGGGCGGGGCCTAGCAAGCCCTCAGCCAATAACAAGGACTTGGAAGAGGCGGCACAGCAGATCAACAATAAGAACAGGGTGAGTACAGAGGACTCAAATGCTAATGTCAGTACAGCTTTCTCCTGACCATGTTTCTTAACCATGGAAAAACACACACATCCCTTATATGACACTAAAGTTAAAGTCCCACTGGTTGTCACACACCCGAGTGTGTGAAATTTGTTCTCCGCATTTGACCCATTATCCCCTGGGGGAGCGGTGAGCAGCAGCGGTGTCGCGCTCGGGAATCATTTGGTGATCTTGGCAGTGTATGCGACAGTGTATGTGGTGGTGTAACGTTTTCAAGGTGCCCCCCGGCCCAGGCAGCCCAGCAGGCCCAGAAGCTGTCCACAGAGCTGTTCCAGTGTCTGTACTTCAGAGACAAAGACCCTCACACTGACCTGCGCTGCGTAGCGGATGCTGTTATCTACACCATCATGGCAAATGGCATTCTAGTCTTTGTGCCCCAGTAAGTATCATAAACTCTTAAGGTTTAGGTTAATCTAACCTGATTCTCATTGGTATGATTGTATTGGCTCTGTACTGTATGGTTAATTGCATAAAATGTGTTCTATAAAGTCTATATTTGTGGCGGTGGAGTTATACTTTGCTTGTGTGTGTGTGTGTTAGGGCTGCTCGATTAATCGGATTTTAATCTAGATTAAGATTTTGGCTGTCAACGATCATTAAAACAAAATAATCGCCATAAAACGATTTCAATTCACAAATCAAGTGCACCCTACACTGCAGAGATATTCTGTGCTTGACTCCTCCCCCACCCCCCAAAGCCTCAAAACAAACACTTGTCTTTAGTTCAAAGCGAGACGAGTTGTCAAGCGAGGCGCACGCATGCTCCTCTCGAACGAAACACAAGAAGAAGATTATGGCAGCAGAAAGAGAGGTGGACAAGAGAGCTAAAACCACGTCAGTGGTGTGGAAACACTATGGGTTCGCGGAGACAGATTTGGACCAAGTTGACACGGTGTGTAAAATTTGCTACGCAGTCGTAGGTGCCCCTCAAAGTAGCCCTTCTCAGTCCCGTTGTCACATTCCACTCGCTCATGCCAGACAACAGTCCTTTGCTGGTCCATTCACTTTGCCGTCAAAATAAATCGGTGTCGGCCTAGTTAGGAGAGGCGCTCATATTTACAAGTGTCAGATAAACATGAAACGTCACTTACAAAAGGGTCTATTTTAACAAATGCTGGGTTTTGAAGCCTCAGCGCTGCCATTAAATAACTTATTTAGACGCATTCTGTCATAGTGAAATTATTTTTCCGAGGTAGTCTTCTTCTGTGGTGGTGCCGGTGCTTTGAAGCTTCTTTATCAGTTTTGGCACTTTTATTAATTTATTTATCAAGGTCAAGGTTCACTATTTGTCTCCCATGGGAGAAATGTATCTAATCCAAAGAACATTGTTAAAAAGAAAAGCCACTGTCAACATTTAATAAATTAATTGTTATCAAAGTCAATAATTTGATTTGTTAAGAAAATGTTAAAACTTTTGATTAAAATTTAAAAAAACAATGAATAATCGTGTTAAATAATCGTGATCTCAATATCAATCAAAATAATCGTGATTATGATTTTTGCCATAATCGAGCAGCCCTAGTGTGTGTGTGTGTGTGTGTGTGTGTGTGTGTGTGTGTGTGTGTCTTTATATAGACAGTTCAGTAGGCCACTGTGAAGTGACACTGCTCATGTTGATTCCAGGTACGGCCTGAAGGGGGCGGTGTACCTGAAGAACCGGGAGGGCCAGGTGGTGAGTGTGAGGAAGGATGGCAGCTGTGAGTGGCTGATGGGCTCCCTCCACAGACACCTGGACCACATCAGCAGCAACACCTCCACAGGCACCTCCACCTTCCATCTGTTTGACCACATCACCGTAAGTCCTCATCTGACCTGATATGCTTCACTGGGTTGGGCTTTCATTGAGCTTGTTAGGAGTTATGATACATGCTATGTGTTCTACCCACTAGAATGCATGAAATTGCAGAAGAACACAACATTTCTCAATCAAATCGATCAGGATTAACTAACCAAAGCTGATCAACTATTAACCCCATACTGTATGTGACGCTATATGTGTGCCGTTTCGCTAATATAGCGTCACCCCAACTTCCCATGAGAAAGAGGGTGAATGCTGTTCCGGGGCACTTCTTACCTATTTCCCAACGTCACATCTCAAATGTGGTATCTACCTGTACATGCTCCTACGGATGTCTGTAACACCTGTACATGCTCCTACGGATGTCTGTAACACCTGTACATGCTCCTACGGATGTCTGTCACACCTGTACATGCTCCTACGGATGTCTGTAACACCTGTACATGCTCCTACGGATGTCTGTCACACCTGTACATGCTCCTACGGATGTCTGTAACACCTGTACATGCTCCTACGGAAGTCTGTAACACCTGTACATGCTCCTACGGATGTCTGTAACACCTGTACATGCTCCTACGGATGTCTGTAACACCTGTACATGCTCCTACGGATGTCTGTAACACCTGTACATGCTCCTACGGATGTCTGTAACACCTGTACATGCTCCTACGGATGTCTGTAACACCTGTACATGCTCCTACGGATGTCTGTAACACCTGTACATGCTCCTACGGATGTCTGTAACACCTGTACATGCTCCTACGGATGTCTGTCACACCTGTACATGCTCCTACGGATGTCTGTAACACCTGTACATGCTCCTACGGATGTCTGTAACACCTGTACATGCTCCTACGGATGTCTGTAACACCTGTACATGCTCCTACATGCTCCTACGGATGTCTGTCACAAAAACGGGATGTAAAAATGATAGGCCGTGGTGAAATAACCGTTTAAATCAGATTCTTTGACAGACTGTGACTAACATTTTCAATGTGAATGCTTCTTTTCTCGTGTTACTGACAGACTCGGTGCCCGATATGCAGTAACTGCCATTAACGCAAGAAACATTCACATTCACATACCGTCTAGTGTCACATATGGGGCTTATCAACTGTGTTGAAAAGCATTTTAACGCATGCTGAACAGGAAATCTGTTGCATTGTTTTCTATGCCGTCATATGTCGACTAGTTAAATGTTGCTTTAAACAACAGGTATACAACCAGTAAAAACCCAGACCTTTCATCGCTCTACTTTCTCAGAACCATGTCTGTTCTTATTCATCACCTAGATGACATTGACTTCCTCCTCTCCCCCAGGTGCGTATCTCTGTTCAGATATCACGCTGCCACTCAGACAGCCTCCACCTGGAGCTGATTATCAACAAGCCCCACCAGGCCCAGCAGGCCCCACAGGCCCAGGCCCGGGGCCGCTCTCAGCTGGTCCAGGAGGTGGTCCGCCTGGCAGAGGAGGCCTCCCAGCAGGCCCTGGAGAAGAAGGCCCGGGAGCCCAGACTCGTCAAGGAGGAGAGGGAATTCTGCCAGAGCAAAGGCCCCAATCTGTACTCCCTCCTGGAGGAGGTCCGTGAGCTAGCCCTCCTGGACCTGTCTGGCTGTGGTGGAGGAGGTCTGTGAGCTAGCCCTCCTGGACCTGTCTGGCTGTGGTGGAGGAGGTCCGTGAGCTAGCCCTCCTGGACCTGTCTGGCTGTGGTGGAGGAGGTCTGTGAGCTAGCCCTCCTGGACCTGTCTGGCTGTGGTGGAGGAGGTCCGTGAGCTAGCCCTCCTGGACCTGTCTGGCTGTGGTGGAGGAGGTCCGTGAGCTAGCCCTCCTGGACCTGTCTGGCTGTGGTGGAGCTGAACTGGGATCAGTGGCCCAGGCCTGTGCGACATCAGCATAGACTGCTAGGGTTGATCTAGGGTCAGATTGTGGTTGGATATGGTGGATGTAGAGTAATGCTCTGATGTTCACGCTCAGCTTTTGAAAGATGAAAAAACACTTTTTCATCACTGACTTCACGATACACTGACATGTATTACACTGAGGACATTTGATAATAGAAAGTTATGTTTTTAACCAAAATATATTTTTGTAACATGTTTGGAGGTTGGTAGTTTGTGAAAATAAGTGCTTTGCTGTATTATTTTGAAATTAAAAGTGTATAATTAAATAGTTTAACCATAATGGATTTTCTACAAAGTCAGTCTAATTATGTTGTCAAGTCAACTGTATGCAAAGTCAAGACAATAGATTTTTATTAAGGACATAAAAAGGCTTGTATTAATAGGTTTAATTAGAAAAGAAAGAAGTAACAACTGAAAAAGCATGCTGCAAGTGCACTTAACACAATCGTCTGAACAAGGACCACAATCGTCTGAACAAGGACCATTAAGAAGAGTGAATTCTCAAAATGTTCAGGTTCATAACTTGGTTATTATGGTTGTCTATTAACCGTTAGACAACAAAACTTGACAAGTATGAAATGGTGGATTTGATTAGAAGTTCAAATGTGACCTGTGTTTCTGTTTTGCAAACCCTTGAAAGTATAAAGCACCCTAAGCCTGGTAGCCATTGGAACTGTGCTAGCGTGTGTGCATGTCATTGTGTGCATGTCATTGTGTGCATGTCATTGTGTGCATGTCATTGTGTGTCTGTAATCAATAAGGACTGGAGGAGTCAATCCCTGAGGTCCTTCCTAGCTGTGTGTGTGTGAGAGAGTCAGTCGCTGTCAGGGACGGGGCTGCGCTCTCCCCTCTCAGGGACGGGGCTGCCCTCTCCCCTCTCAGGGACGGGGCTGCGCTCTCCCCTCTCAGGGACGGGGCTGTGCCTGCCCTCTCCCCTCTCAGGGACGGGGCTGCGCTCTCCCCTCTCAGGGACGGGGCTGCGCTCTCCCCTCTCAGGGACGGGGCTGCGCTCTCCCCTCTCAGGGACGGGGCTGTGCCTGCGCTCTCCCCTCTCAGGGACGGGGCTGCGCTCTCCCCTCTCAGGGACGGGGCTGCGCTCTCCCCTCTCAGGGACGGGGCTGTGCCTGCCCTCTCCCCTCTCAGGGACGGGGCTGCGCTCTCCCCTCTCAGGGACGGGGCTGCGCTCTCCCCTCTCAGGGACGGGGCTGTGCTCTCCCCTCTCAGGGACGGGGCTGTGCCTGCGCTCTCCCCTCTCAGGGACGGGGCTGCGCTCTCCCCTCTCAGGGACGGGGCTGCGCTCTCCCCTCTCAGGGACGGGGCTGTGCCTGCGCTCTCCCCTCTCAGGGACGGGGCTGTGCCTGCCCTCTCCCCTCTCAGGGACGGGGCTGCGCTCTCCCCTCTCAGGCAGAGGAGAGTCTGGAGACAGTAATGAGCCTTTGTGTCGGGAGCTGTTAGAGGGGTCAGCTGTGCTCTTCCTCTGGTCATCATCATCTACACCTCCGCTGTTCTGTTGACTGTGGAAGTGTGACGTGGAACTGGTAGAAGGTTCTTCTGCCGACATACTCAATGACATGGGCTGGGAGGAGTCTGAGGAAGGGATTGAGTGGCATCAGTGACACATTGTATTGACTTTGATTCCTCCTTCTTGATATGCATTTGATTAAATGTTCCAAGAGTAAGATTAAACGACAAAAACAGATGATACAAGGAATCAAGAAAAGACTGCTGAGACTCAACAGTCATGATGTCCTCTTTACTGTCAGAGATACTGACCCGAGTGCTGCTGCATGCGGGCCTGCCTCCTCTCCAGGGCCAGCTGCTTGTTGAGCTTAATGCGTCTTTGCTGTTCTTCAGTCAGCAAGGGGGCAGCTGGGGTGGAGTGCACCAGCCTTTGGGGTTCCTCTGGGAAGCCCGCATCTCCGAAGGGGTCCAGGTCTTCCTGGATACGGTTCTCTCTGGGCACTGCCTCATCCTCCTCACCTAAAGGAATGGAACCCGTCAATCTGTAAATATTCTTCTATTTTTTATAGACATTTAAACTTGAAATAAATTGTCAAATGCAAAAATATTCCTTTATGGTAAATTGAATGACCCACTCAAACATTCTGGTCAATCAATCAACTCTGAATTTAGAGGGGCATTTGCCTCTTACCGTCTTTACCGATAAAATCTTCATGTGTTAATGGCATGTCCAACCTTATTCGCTTGAGACAGGTCTGAGAAACGAGAATAGTTGGTTATACTGTATTCTTAGATCAACAGCCGTGGTGATATTGAAAATGAGCTATTGAAAATTGAAAATTGGCGCATTCCTGCAGTCTCACCTGTACGTCTTTCTTGCCACCTAGCGTTTCCAGTTTGTCGATGAAGTGGTCAAACTGCAGCTTGGGGTACAGCCTGTGAGCCCAGTTCTCCATCCTCTGCATCAGCACCCGCAGATCCTCTGCCTGAATGGAAACATGCATAGTAACTCAGGCTCAAGTGCACACACAGCTCACAACTGAATAGCACAACATTTGGCCATCATGAACACCTTTTTTTTATGCCTTTCTGGATAAAAGATCAACAAAGACCATGTGCCCAACTGATCCCAGTTGAATTTGAGAATCTGGTGCCAACATTGCCAGAAATCACCTCGTGTCCTTTTCCTTTGAAATGAACATTGTTGAACAGGGTGCGTAGAGCTGGAAGTCCTCTCTCAGAGGTCAGCCTGGAAACCAATAACAATGTTGGACCAAGCATTAAACATTTCAGCCTGGAAACCAATAACAATGTTGGACCAAGCATTAAACATTTCAGCCTGGAAACCAATAACAATGTTGGACCAAGCATTAAACATTTCAGCCTGGAAACCAATAACAATGTTGGACCAAGCATTAAACATTTCAGCCTGGAAACCAATAACAAACCAAGCATTAAACATGTCCACAGCGCAAAACACAATATTTGATCAAAGGAATACATAGAGCTGCAACCTTTCATTCCAACTAGGGATGCACAGATATGAAAAATTTGGCCGATAACAGATATTAACATTGCTGTCATGGCCGATAACCGATATTTACCGATGTCGATATATTCTGTATAAAAACAAGTTTATATGATAATCAAATGTTATACATACAGAAAAACATGTAAACACCGTCTCTATTTCCAAAACATTTAGAAAAGCTGATAAATCATAGATTTACCGCATTGTTTCCTCTCAAAAACAACACACAACAGCAGCTAGACAGGAATAATTATCGGCTGTTCACATCGACCCTGTTTTGCACATCGGACCGATACCGATATATTAATGATGACTAACATTGGCCGATACCAATATGATTGCCGATATATCGTGCATCCCTAATTCCAATAGTATTCTCTAATATTACAAGGCTATTACATTAGATGACAAAACAACCGAGAGAGAGGTCTCCTTCCACAGAGACATACTTCACCTCTGAGAGTCTAGTTTGGGCTGTGGCCTCTTCACTCTCCTTTTAGCAGCAGGGACCTCAGCCAGCCTGGAGATCTCTCCATCCTCCTCCCCTAGGCATCAGCAGACAAGACCAATGATGAACACACATTTTCATGTGTACTGAGCATGAATGCCAACTCATGACAGGTTATTTTCCTAACCAAAAGTGAAGCATGACATTACAGTAATTTAGCAGACCCTTTTATCCAAATTGACTTACAATTAAATGTATGCCGTGAAGTGTGCCATTACTCACCAAACTTATAAGTGCATCTCTTTCTAAAGAAGCATCTAAGAGCCTAACCTACTGCTAAAGTAAAAGTGCAAGAACAGCTACAGTAAGTATGTAAAAGTACAAATACAAGTGCCACGAGGAAGGGTCAGAGTACAGTAGGACCCCACTCAGCCGAACTTCAGAGATCCGAACCTCCCGGTCTACCGGACAGGCTTACATTTATTTTTTTATTTTTTTAGCCTGCCTACGTGCCTCTAATGTGATCTTTAGAAACGTCTTTAGACACGAAATAGCTTCCTCACTTGCTCCAGCAGGCATGCGCACAGCGTGCTGGAGCAACGATTGCGCGCTGTGCGCATTAGTGCTGGAGCAAGTGAGGAAGCTATTTCGTTTCGAAAGACGTTTCTAAAGATCATGGCATGTGAAAACCACAACAGGCCTATGCTCTATGTAAGCACAACTAGCGATTCATCAAGACAGATTGATGAAAACAACCGTTTCGCGGCAGAAAATAGATGTTTAGAAACTGCATTCTAAGTGCCCCGACCACCGCCATTACATTACATTTGATCAAAGCACGCACTCAATTGGAAATTCGGTTATTTTATTATAGGCTACTGTAGGTCTATTATAGGCTAGGCTATATGAGTTTAGTTGGCTATTTGATTGCAATTTTGATGCATTTTCACAAGTTATTAAGGTTATTTATCGGTCTATTATGAGTCTATATGGAACAAGTATACCACTTATTTAATTTGGTGCATTTAAACATAAGTTTCAGTCATCCGGACATTTCAGAGATACGAACGACCTTCGGTCCCGTTGGGTTCGGATAAGTGGAGTCCTACTGTAGTACTTAGTGAAGACGTACATTTTCAGCTGTAAGCATTTAACTGTATTTTTGGTTTTCAGATATTCTGGACTGTAGACTTTCAATGACTAGTGGTCCACTCATGGGCCTCACCATTAGTGAAAGGGTCCCCATCTCCACCCGCCTGTCCTGGAGAGAAGGGTGGTGGGAGAGGGGGGAACGACTCATCCTCTATGTGCTCATAGTTTGGGATGTCAAACAGGCCATTATCCATCTGATCGCTCATGGTGCGTTAACCTCCTGCATGAGAGAGAAAAACACACCTGATTATTACAGCACACATCTATTCCGACACTCTCCGGACAATAGCGTGTGTAGCTAACATTAGTGTGATCTGTCATCACTGACTCATACCCAGCTGTTATACTTTATAAAAGGCATGACATACTAGCAGTTGGATGACATGCTTAGCTCCACGATGAAGTGATCACTTCACTGTTAAGAGAAGTTAATATGTTAGCTGGCTAGCTCACTGTTGAGAGAAGTTAATGTTAGCTGGCTAGCTCACTGTTGAGAGAAGTTAATGTGTTAGCTGGCTAGCTCACTGTTAAGAGAAGTTAATGTGTTAGCTGGCTAGCTCACTGTTGAGAGAAGTTAATGTGTTAGCTGGCTAGCTCACTGTTAAGAGAAGTTAATATGTTAGCTGGCTAGCTCACTGTTAAGAGAAGTTAATATGTTAGCTGGCTAGCTCACTGTTGAGAGAAGTTAATATGTTAGCTGGCTAGCTCACTGTTAAGAGAAGTTAATATGTTAGCTGGCTAGCTCACTGTTAGAGAAGTTAATGTGTTAGCTGGCTAGCTCACTGTTAAGAGAAGTTAATATGTTAGCTGGCTAGCTCACTGTTGAGAGAAGTTAATATGTTAGCTGGCTAGCTCACTGTTGAGAGAAGTTAATATGTTAGCTGGCTAGCTCACTGTTGAGAGAAGTTAATGTGTTAGCTGGCTAGCTCACTGTTGAGAGAAGTTAATGTGTTAGCTGGCTAGCTCACTGTTAAGAGAAGTTAATATGTTAGCTGGCTAGCTCACTGTTAAGAGAAGTTAATATGTTAGCTGGCTAGCTCACTGTTGAGAGAAGTTAATATGTTAGCTGGCTAGCTCACTGTTAGAGAAGTTAATGTGTTAGCTGGCTAGCTCACTGTTAAGAGAAGTTAATGTGTTAGCTGGCTAGCTCACTGTTGAGAGAAGTTAATGTTAGCTGGCTAGCTCACTGTTAAGAGAAGTTAATATGTTAGCTGGCTAGCTCACTGTTAAGAGAAGTTAATGTGTTAGCTGGCTAGCTCACTGTTAGATAAGTTAATGTGTTAGCTGGCTAGCTCACTGTTGAGAGAAGTTAATATGTTAGCTGGCTAGCTCACTGTTGAGAGAAGTTAATATGTTAGCTGGCTAGCTCACTGTTAGAGAAGTTAATATGTTAGCTGGCTAGCTCACTGTTAGATAAGTTAATGTGTTAGCTGGCTAGCTCACTGTTGAGAGAAGTTAATATGTTAGCTGGCTAGCTCACTGTTGAGAGAAGTTAATATGTTAGCTGGCTAGCTCACTGTTGGCCGAGTTGGTAGCTGGTCAATGTACTGCAGTACTAGCTAACTAACTGATGGTAATATAGGCAGCTTCACAGCTAGCTAGCGTAAGATAGGTTTCCAGACAGAAAAAGCACACATACTCTGCACAAAAACCAATGTGAAATAACTGCGGTCGAGCAGCCGCACTTTCCTTCTCCACGGTCAAATGAGACGCACGTTTTTCTTCACACACATTTGGTCCCCGCCGCACACTCCGGCTGGCTAGCTAGCCCTGGCTCGGTCCTCGCCCTGGCTCGGTACTAACCCTGGCTCGGTACTAACCCTGGCTCGGTACTAACCCTGGCTCGGTACTAGCCCTGGCTCGGTACTAACCCTGGCTCGGTACTAACCCTGGCTCGGTACTAACCCTGGCTCGGTCACCACCGCACACTCCGGCTGCTAACGTGGTTGGCTGGCTAACGAGCCCGCGCTATTATAACTAGCTAGCTAGCCTAACCTAACCCTATCCTAGCCTAACCTATCCTAGCCTAGCCTAACCTAACCCTATCCTAGCCTAGCCTAACCCTATCCTATCTTAGCCTAACCCTAGCCTAGCCTAACCCTATCCTATCCTAGCCTAACCCTAGCCTAGCCTAGCCTAACCCTAGCCTAACCCTATCCTAGCCTAGCCTTAACCTAACCCTAGCCTAGCCTAGCCAGCACGTCCTTGCATGATTCTTACGGATTTGATAATGATACAAAGCTGATGCATAGTCCACCAACACAATTCACTTACAGTGTAGTAAGCTAGGAAATATTAATGATTGAGCTAGTGAGCCACTTACCTTTGACGTGTAAACTAGCCTCGCGTCACAGTCTCCTCGGGGAGGAGCTGGTATCTACTAGCCTCGCGTCACCGGTCTTCTTCTTCTTCTTCCTTGAGTTTTATGGCGGATCGCAAACAGCTTAAAGGTGCATACCGCCACCTACTGTACAAGAGTGTGCATCATCATGTCATCATCCTAGTGCTCACAGACTACAGTCTGCCCCACAACCGTGTGTCACCCAAGAAAGTAAATAGAGCCTTCCTGCAGATTCCTACCCCCTCCCCCTCCGTGCCCAGTAAACCCCTCAAAGTCCATTCCCGACCTGCTTCTCTGACCTTATCCCGGAGTCTCTCTCTCTCTACTCCATAGTTGGGACAGTGCAACAGAACATGTTCAGTATTTTCCGCAGCTCCACAGTGCCCACATATATCACTCCCCCTTTTCCCCAGTACAAACAAGGTGCCGTTCAGTCCCGTGTGATCAAACCTGAGTCTAGCCATGACGATTTCCTCCCTCCTGGTCTGTGCAGTGTAGTTCTTCACCATAACTGACTTCTGCACCCTGTGATACCCCCTCCCCTTCTGGTCTTCATCCCACCTCTTCTGCCAGAACTCAAATCCCTTCCTCCTAATCACCGCTTTCCCCTCTCCCTTCCCGAGCGGAACAGGCACCGAGATGACCTTAGTCAGCGCACCTTTCGCCAGTCGGTCTGCAGTCTCATTCCCTGTCACCCCCTCATGTGCCGGAACCCAACAAAACTGCACGTCTATCCCACCCCTGTGAAGCCTAAACAAACTGTGATACAATTCAATAAGCAGATCCTCCCTGACGGACTGGGTGGACTGTATACTGTCCAGCACCGATTTGGAGTCCGTGCACACCACCACTCTATCAGGTCTGACCTCCTCCACCCACTGCAACCCAAGGATGACCGTCACCATTTCAGCCGTGTACACAGATAACATATCAGACAGCCGCTTGGAAAGACCCACTTCGAACCCGGGACATACACTCCAACCCCCACCCTATCCAGTTCATCCTTTGACCCGTCAGTGTAGATCTCCACACACCCGTAGTAACTCGCACGCAGATACATGCCCGTGTTCAAACCCACTTCACCCGGCTGCCATCCATGTCTTCTCTCCAGAACGCGCCTGTCCACGGTCACTTCAGGGAAGAGCCAAGGGGGCACCCAACTAACTGGGGCGGACCTAGTGAACTCCATCCCCTCCAGCCCATAGTCCCTCACTGTGGCTCCAATAGTCCACCCAAACCCAGTCCCCTGGAACCTATTGAGTTCCCAGCAATCCCGCAACGTGAGCTTAGCAAGGTGGTCGTCCCCACACCCTTGCAGCCTAACCCAGTAGGCCAGCGCCAGTTTCTCCCGCCTGAGCTCCAGTGGCATTTCTCCACCTTCTACGAGCACCGCATTATTGGGGGTAGATCTAATAGCTCCCAAACAGATCCGCAGAGCCCTGTATTGCAACCGATCCACCTTAAGCAATGTAGACTTAGCTGCCACTGCATACACCACCCCCCCATAGTCCAGAGCTGACCTCATCAGTGCCCTATAAATGTCCAGCATTGACTGCGTTCCTGCCCCCCAGTCACACCCAGCCACAGCACGCAGTAGATTGACTACCTTTTTGCACTTGGTTTCCAAGTGGCGAATGTGTACTGCCCATGTAAACCTGCTGTCGAGCCACAGGCCCAGGTATTTAAACTCTGTAACCAATTCCAGAGGCCGACCATAGAGCATGAGCCCCCCAGCCTCGAGCTTGCGTTTATTAGTGAACACCATGTAGCAGGACTTGCTCGCTGACAGTTTGAACCCCCACTCATAAGACCACCTTTCCACCTTCTCAATCGCCTGCCTCAGCTTCCCGAACACGTACGGCACATTCCTTCCCCTCATCCAAATGGCCCCATCGTCTGCATAAAGAGCCGACTTGATGCATCCCTCAAGGTTCGCAAAAATATCATTAATCATCACATTAAACAACACCGGGCTGATCACACTCCCTTGAGGGATACCATTCACTATGCTGAACAGCTCTGAGACGTCCGCACCCACCTTGACTCTAAGTGTCCTACCCGTTAAAAAGTCCATAACCCAATTGTACAACCTCCCCACAATACCCAACCGACTCAACTTTATAAGTAGCCCATCCCTCCACATAGAGTCGTACGCCTTTTCAATGTCAAAATACACTATCACCATCCCCTCCTTCATTTTCATTGACTTCTCAACATCAGAGCAGACTCCAACCAGAGCATCCAGCGTGGAACGCCCTTTCCTAAATCCACTCTGACAGTGACTCAGTAGCCCTCTCTGTTCCAGCACATGACACAGCCTGCGAACTATCATCTTCTCCATCCATTTGCACAAATGAGAAGTCAACGCGATGGGCCTGTAGCCATCAGGCACAGCAGGGTCCTTCCCAGGCTTATGAAACGGCAAAATCACAGCACTCTTCCACCCACATGGCAAGAGGCCCTCACTCCAGATTCTATTAAAAAATCTCAGAACTAGCTGCAAAGATGCCACGGGTAGCTGTCGGAACATGGCATAGCATAACTGGTCCTGCCCTGGGGCTGAATACCCGGTACCCTGCAAAGCTAATTTGAGCTCTGTCATTGAGAAGTCCACATCTAGAGTTGACCCAAACTCACCTCTCCGATCCCACACATTCCCATGTCTACTAAGAGTGCAGATCTTCTGCTGCCTATGCACTTCATCCAGGTGCTCCCCACTATGCACTGCAGCAAAAGCACGACCCAACATATCCGCCTTCTCTTTATCAGACACTGCCAGCCTCTCCCCAACATTCAGTGCTGGAATACGGACTGACGCCCTCGACCCACTCATTCTCTTAAACATGGACCAGACTTCACCCAGCTGCACATTCCTGCCAATAGAGGAACAAAATTCCGTCCACGTCCTCTTTTTTGTGCCTTTCACCACCCTACGAGCAACAGCCCTACACCGTTTGTAGGCAACCAAATTCTCGGGCGACAGGTCCCTCCTCAAAACTCTAAGAGCCTTGTTCCGCGCTCGAACCGCACTACTGCATTCCTCATTCCACCACGGCACCACCTTCTTCCTACGCTGGGTCAACCGTCTTGGTATACTCACAGTGGCAGCATTCAAAATATGACCAGCCATCTCAGCTGCGCAGTCCTCTATGCTACCTTCAAGAGCAACCAAATGAGCCGTGCCCTCACAAGACAACCTAAAGACCTCCCAGTCAGCCTTCCCGAAACACCACCTAGTAAGTGCACACCCGTCTTGCACATACACACTAGCACGAACAACCGTGAGAACTGGAAAGTGGTCACTCCCAATAGACGACTCGGTCATAACGCGCCACTCACAGGCCGTCACCAGACTACTTGACACCAGCGTAAGATCCAGGCAGGACATTGTACCCCTATTCACATCAAGCCTCGTGCCCTGCCCATCATTAAGGCAGACCAGCGACCTTCCATCCAACACGTCTTCCACCACCTGACCATTACTGTCTGTATGAAGACTGCCCCATAAACTGTTGTGTGCATTAAAATCCCCAACCCACAATTCCTTCCTAGACACCGCCCCAGCTACGTCCTGGAACATGTCCACTGTAAGCGACTTACACGGATTGTAGAAATTGACCACCCTAAAATTGCCCCCCTCCTGCGGGCTGCACAAATCAACCACAACACATTCAACATCCACAGGAGAAAGCACCTCCCTATAGGCTAGCCCATCTTTCAGAAAAGTCGCACACCCCCCACCACTTTGAATGTGCGCCCGATCTTTCCTTACAGACCTGAACCCGGGGATCACAAAATCCAACTGAGGCCGCAGCCAAGTCTCCTGCACACACACAACATCAGGAACTACATCTAACTCATATATATACTTCTTCAATTCTTGGCCATTGGCTACAAGGCTTCTAGCATTCCACTGCAGAACGTGAAGCACCATCAGTAAGGTGTCAACCCTCCCCATTATCCACTAGTTTAGTCAACAAAGCATGTATCTGTTCCGCTTTAACCTCTGTCACCGCAAGGAATCTTTCGGCTGCCTCCACAATGGCTTTGATCTTATCGCTCTTCCCTTTATGCTGCGCTGCAACATTCATGACATGACAGATGAAGGCCACAAAATCCACCTTGCCCACTACCAGTGTGTCATCGCCAACACTACATTTGTGGGAACACACACTAGGCGGTGGAGCTGGAGCTTGGGGCTGGGGCCGCCTGACCGGCACAAGACCAACACTCTGCACTGCAGCACTCTCAGTCACACCAATAGGAGGCCTGCTGCTCGGCCCCGCCGCCCTAACCGTCTTCAGCGCCTCCGCGTACGATACCCCTGTCACCACCTTAACCCGTTGGACCTCCCTGGCTTCAATCTGCGCTACACATCCACCATATGCAGCACTGTGCTCACCCCCGCAATTACAACAACGCATCTTGGCATCTACCTCACACTTCCCATACTCATGTTTGCCCCCGCAACGGGCGCATCTAACCTGACCCTTACATTGCTGTGCTGTGTGCCCCATTCTCTGGCACTTGAAACATCTGAGCGGCTTGGGGATGAATGCCCTCACACTATACCTCACGTAACCCATTTGCACTGACGGAGGAAGGGCTTTCTCA
The DNA here is from genome assembly GCF_949987555.1 of Borostomias antarcticus. NCBI lineage: Eukaryota > Metazoa > Chordata > Actinopteri > Stomiiformes > Stomiidae > Borostomias > Borostomias antarcticus. Next base: position 1,818,920 of record NC_140237.1, read on the forward strand.
AACTGAAGAACCACTGACAAGGTGGCCGTCAGCGCGCCATCCCTCTTGCTCATAAGCCTAGTGGCCTCAATCACCTTGCCTCCACGCAGCTCCTTCTTGATCTCCTCCATAGACACACTCACAGGCACACCCGAAATCACACCCTTCAATCGCGCCATTGCACCCGGAACATGAGCCTTCACCCTTTCCCCGCCAAGCGACGACAACCCCAGGATCTTGCTACTCTGTATCTCGCTGTTAGCACAAATCAACACTCGCCTATTGCCGAGAAACCGAGCAAACTTCACCTTCCCTATCTCTTTCTCGATCGCCGTAGTCAGTTTAAGGGGATGACAGTGCCCGCCATCCTGATCAAACTCCACAATTACCTTCCACTCCACGACACGACCGGGGCTCATCCGAGAGCTACCTCCACCGAGTCTCGACTGCTTCACACAGCCGCCCTCGGACTCACTACCTCCCGAACCCTTCCCCCGATCTCTCCTCTTCAAGCTCCTCCTCGGCCTCGCCTCACTCCACTCCATTTGTGTCTTGTACTCACCACTACCACCACCACCATCCGAACTAGTAGACATGTTGATACAGTCAGAGTACAGTTTATGCAATCCCACCCGAACCAAACACTTCGAATCCACCGCCCGATCGCCACTTCCCCGCGTCACCGGTCTCCTCGGGGAGGAGCTGGTATCTACTAGCCTCGCGTCACCGGTCTCTCCTCGGGGAGGAGCTGGTATCTACTAGCCTCGCGTCACCGGTCTCTCCTCGGGGAGGAGAGTCTGGTATCTATTAGCCTCGCGTCACCGGTCTCTCCTCGGGGAGGAGAGTCTGGTATCTATTTACTTCACTGCCTTAAGCCCGCCCCTTCTTCCGGCTCGTGCCTATAGAGCCCGCCTCCTACTTCCGCTTGCTTTATTTTCCCTTAACCGGTAGTTCTCCTCGCATCATTCTTTTACAAATTTCGTCGGTGTGATGCCATCGCGAATGTTATCTAGTCGAAACTTCACCATGTGCAGCCTACAGTAAAAACATTACAACAACCGTTCGTCTTCCGGTCCAGACCGGATGATTATGCGATGCGTCATCGCGCTTCCGCTCTAGACCGGCGAAACAACACCGAACGAGACAGGCCCCACGTGTAAACTACTGTAGCTAAGGTAGCTCGTTCAGGCCCCACCTGTAAACTACTGTAGCTAAGGTAGCTCGTTCAGGCCCCACGTGTAAACTACTGTAGCTAAGGTAGCTCGTTCAGGCCCCACCTGTAAACTACTGTAGCTAAGGTAGCTCGTTCAGGCCCCACCTGTAAACTACTGTAGCTAAAGCAGCTCGTTCAGGCCCCACGTGTAAACTACTGTAGCTAAGGTAGCTCGTTCAGGCCCCACCTGTAAACTACTGTAGCTAAGGTAGCTCGTTCAGGCCCCACGTGTAAACTACTGTAGCTAAGGTAGCTCGTTCAGGCCCCACGTGTAAACTACTGTAGCTAAGGTAGCTCGTTCAGGCCCCACCTGTAAACTACTGTAGCTAAAGCAGCTCGTTCAGGCCCCACGTGTAAACTACTGTAGCTAAGGTAGCTCGTTCAGGCCCCACCTGTAAACTACTGTAGCTAAGGTAGCTCGTTCAGGCCCCACGTGTAAACTACTGTAGCTAAGGTAGCTCGTTCAGGCCCCACGTGTAAACTACTGTAGCTAAGGTAGCTCGTTCAGGCCCCACCTGTAAACTACTGTAGCTAAGGTAGCTCGTTCAGGCCCCACCTGTAAACTACTGTAGCTAAGGTAGCTCGTTCAGGCCCCACCTGTAAACTACTGTAGCTAAGGTAGCTCGTTCAGGCCCCACCTGTAAACTACTGTAGCTAAAGCAGCTCGTTCAGGCCCCACGTGTAAACTACTGTAGCTAAGGTAGCTCGTTCAGGCCCCACGTGTAAACTACTGTAGCTAAGGTAGCTCGTTCAGGCCCCATCTGTAAACTACTGTAGCTAAGGTAGCTCGTTTCCGATTGGCAGTGTGGCCAATGTTTTATCCTCTCACTTTCCAATGTCCAATTAAATGCTTGCTCCTTTATCAACAAGCCAATCGGACACCGGAATCAGACCGCTATTCTTTTTGCTGGAAGACTAGTCTGGGGCCTGTCTCGTAGAGCGGAAGCGCGATGACGCCATAGATATATATAGAACACTAGATGACTTGTCCTACGCTGCTGACCAATAACCATGGAGGTATAATATAAACGAGACGGCATTGAAAATGGCTGCCTATTCATTTCAATGAAAGTTGCTCACCGGCGCATGAAGCCATTTGACGTAGTGGCCAAAGCTCGGTTTTGCAAGTCACGTGACGGCATGCGGCCCAAGACCCTTATTTCCCATGGTTTGTGGATTATGATAGATAGGGCTAGAAAAGGAAAACAACATTTTTCTGGGTATCATTCAGCATCAGAGACCAATCTAATCAATATAAACTTTTAATTCAATTGGGTTTTTTGTTTTTGAGGCCACCAATACCTGTATCGAGCCCATTTGAAACATGCTGTGAACAAGCCTCGGGGACGCTGGGCGCGCGTTCATGAGTCCTGCGAACTCGGCGACCCTCCCTACTCTGCCTCTGATTGGATAGTTTTAAGCAAGTCATATGTAATGACGTCGGCTAACATTTGCTATGCTTTTAGCAATGAAGCTGCTATGATCATGCTAATCATAGATATGAACGTATGTCTGATGCAAATGTGACCGCCGCTGGTGATTTGGTCCTCAACTAGGCATTTTCATTTTTCAGTTTTTTACAGATTATGAAAGTGCAGATTGTAAGCTTTCAAATGAGGTCTCATACATATGAAACATATTTGAAGAAGATATGCTTATTTGAATGCTAGTACTGCCAAATCAACTTAGCTGAGAAATCGCCCTCCAAAGTTCTCCAACATTTTCACACCTCTGACTGCCAGGTAATGGGCGTGAACAATAGCCTGGTAACCGCACCCCCAGCCACTCCCCCACTGGACGATCTGTCATTATCTGTCAGAGTGGCTGTCAACTTGGGGTATTACCTGAGAGTGGGGTGCTCTCTCACTGATTACCCCACACTCTTTGAGTCAGTATTAATCTTGTGTTGTGAATGCAGTTAAGAACAATATAAGATGAAGTTCAAATTTAACGTTCTTTATTGTCAAATACATGATATACATTACAAGCATAAGTAGTAAAGTGTACAAAAAAGGCAACAGTCTAAGTGTTAAAGTGTACAGTCAGTTGTATAGACAAGGTGCATAGTGTTCATTGTGATCAAGTGCACAACAAAGTAATAAGGTGCATAGTGTTCAATGTGATCAAGTGCACAACAAAGTAATAACAAGGTGCATAGTGTTCATTGTGATTAAGTGCACAGCAAAGTAATAACAAGGTGCATAGTGTTCATTGTGATCAAGTGTACAACAAAGTAATAACAGTCCCCAGCTCAATACTCAAGGTAATAACAGTACTCGGCTCAGTATTCAATATTCGAACAATGCAGTCTGTGCAAGTGTGCGCAAGTCTGTGCAAGAGAACACGCAATGCTTCAGTATACAAACAGGAAAAGGCTGTGGCCTTTCTCCTGCAGTGCTGTCCATCCTGATGATCTGCAGTGAATCTACAAGCGGACAGTCTTGTTCTGAGCTGCTGTGGAGTTTGGCGGGGGACATGTGATGTCTCGTCCCTCATCAGAACAGAACTCTCTGATCTTGTTAAAGAGATATGTCTGTCTGGCCATGTCCAGTCCGGGTGGGGCTTGCACAGGAAGACCTTCTCTGGGGGGCAGGACATCAGGCTTGCGCAGCAGCTGAAACTCAACTGCTGGTGCATCACGGTGTTCTCTGGCCACAACCATGCCAGGTCTCTCTGCATCAAAACTGCAATAGAATAGAAGGAAGAAAGTACATTAAACTATTGCCCACAGTACTGGCACTCCATATACATAAAATAGTACCAGAAAGTGTTGATTAAATAGACTAGCTAATGCATGATAATTACCTGAAGTGCTGGTAACTCGAAATCTGTGGGAGTGCCCGGAAGTAGGGTTTCAGATGCTCTTGCCAGTTGTAGCATTCAACAAGCACGGTGCCGTCTTCCAGTCCAACAAGCTGGGGGATGTTGACGTGCTTCACAGGAGAGCTGTCCCTGACGACTCCAGCAATGGCAGACAGAGTGTCCACTCTGGTCTTCCTGAAGCTCTGCTTGACCAGGCCGAAGCACCAGTCAGGGCCAAACTTGGTGTGGCCTGCAATCAGGAAGTGGACGTCCAGCTGCAGGTGAAGCTTGTGCATGGTCCGCCAAGCACAGTACCACAGCACAAAATTGTTCTTGTTTTGTCCACGGCAGTTGTCGCAATGAAGGTCCACGTGTGTTTCTCCAACTCCATAGTTGTTGAAGAAATGATGCACGTAGTTGATGACTGCATTGCTGCCCTTGCTTGAGGCCATCCCTTCGTCGATCAGGTAGTTCACTTGCTTCGGTATTCCCTCACAGCAGACACCAAAAATGCCACACTTACGAGGAGTCAAGAAGTACATGGGTCCTGGCTGAAAAGGGTCAGAAGGGAAGTGAACCTAAGAGACAAAGGAAAAAATAGGAAGAAAAGGAAAAGATGAGATGCATTGAAAATCAAAAACACACATGTAACCCTAACCATACCACATCACATCACAACACACTCATCATAGGATGAACGTATTCTCACCTGTTGTGCAAAATCAAAGCTGTAGTGCATAGTGATCTTCTTGCTGGCTGGTGTGGAGGGGCCAAGGGAGAGCTGCAAATCCTCACAGGTCTTGGCACATGCAGCTTTCATGTCATTGTAGAGTGACCGCTCCTGTAGAACAAGGTTGAGATGCTGCTCCTGCTTCTTCAGCTTGGCTGATTTCACGTTGTCAGGCAGGTTGGCACTTCGGTAAACTTGATAGTTGTTGCTCTGACACAGCCAGCAGAGATCTGTCCGGGGTTTGGTGCTTGCTATGTGAGGGAGCAATGACTTCCACAGCCGTCTGAAGGTGTCCAGAGCCACAACACGGTGTTCTGAAAATAAATAATATTTTATTAGTATGATATTATTGAATTAAATATGTATGTTTTTAACCATAGGATGTCAAAGTATGCATGTATCCAACTTTTACATACCAAGCTTTTCCACAGCATCTTTGTAGAGCCGCCACACTGTAGCTTTGGAGACATTGGATGGCAGCAACTTTGCAGTTAAATCCCTGTGACCAGGGTGTCTGCCAGGCAAGACAATGGCATGGTCTTCAGCGTAGTTGCCGATGAACGTCACAACTCGTTCGATGTCCTCTTTCTTAAGGAAGTAGCGGTTTGTACGTGGACCCTTCTTCCTTTCTCGCACTTGTCCACCATTCTCCTGGTAGTCTTGGACTATGGCCTGGAGCTTGTTCTTGCTCATGCTGTAACCAAAACAAAAAACAAGGTGTCAGACTAACATACCTCTCATGTTCTCTCATTCTGTTTCTCTCTGTAATAGCTACCTAGCTAGCTAGCTAGATATTAGCTGCCTCGCTGGCTAGTTTAGGAACACAGGGCTAGCTCAGCTAACTAGCATGTTAGCTAACGTTAGCTAGCTAGATATTAGCTGCCTCGCTGGGTAGTTTAGGAACACAGGGCTAGCTCAGCTAACTAGCATGTTAGCTAACGTTAGCTAGCTAGATATTAGCTGCCTCGCTGGGTAGTTTAGGAACACAGGGCTAGCTCAGCTAACTAGCATGTTAGCTAACGTTAGCTAGCTAGATATTAGCTGCCTCGCTGGGTAGTTTAGGAACAAAGGGCTAGCTCAGCTAACTAGCATGTTAGCTAACGTTAGCTAGCTAGCCTTTGTTAGTTAGTGCTAGATTTGTTATGCTAGCTAGACTCAGTCACTTGTTTAGAAATGAGCTACTGCTAAACGACTAACGTAAATGTAAACAGCACAGATAGTATAAAGATAGCTTACCCTATAGAAAAGCAGAAAGCTTGGCGGCAGACAACCGTCGTGTGAATCTGGTACGTCGTTCGCCGCAACTTTCGTTTGGCAGCCACCTGCTTTGTTGAAACAGTCATCTCTGTATCACAGTTCAACACGTACAAAACTGCGTGTACGAACGAGTCCTGCTCTCCTGGAGTTCTAGCTGCCATGTTCAGTCTCGACCGGTAAACCACTTCAGGGTTCACTTTGCGAAGGCAAGAGGTAGGAGCCACAGCAGAATTCTCCTTTCGTCTCACTTGGCACTTGCAATCAAAGTTTTTGATCCTGTCCATTTCTTCTGTTTCACAGTCGATGTTCACGGTAACAATATCGATTGCTCGTAAAACTCTTTCCATGTCCTGGATGTCATCCCCGTCTTCTCCATCTTCGTCGACTTCCAGCTCGAGATCAGAAGCATTGTCCTCTTCTTCACTACCACATTCCGAGTTTGTACCATCGTCAACATCCATGTAGTCCTTTAGGTACGAATCCATAAGTTCTCCATTGTCGAATCGTCGAGCGGCGTTGAGCAGATCTTTGTTCAGAGCTTTCGCAAAAGCTGTAGCATCCATGGTTAAACGTGGAACTGAATGTGAACAAACAAAGCGTGCTGTTCTTATGGGCAGGGTGGGGGCGGAGAACCCGGAAGCAATAGCCAATGAAAACAAATCATGCTAATCGATCTGCCCGCCCCCAAACCCGGCTCGAAATCAGCTAAAAACGAGCTTAGTTTGCAGACTAATTAAACGTATTTCGTGAACCTAAAACTGTTGTCTGTTATAGTAAGTAGGTTCTTCACAACTTCAACTTTGGTAATACGCAAAAAAACAAAAAACGAAAAAAAAAGTTTTTTTTAGCTATTTTGCCCTCTAGCGCATTTCGGGGTTTGCCGAGTTGCGGACCAAATCACCAGCCGCTGTCACAAATGATCATGACATGTGGTTACTTTAGGACATCGTTGGAAAAGATCTAGAGGGTAAGTGGGTCAATGTTGAATAACTTAGCTAACATTATCTAATGTTACATTTCTTTATATTAACGTCAACTATATTGATAGGCTAGGTAGCTATGCTAATGGTAGCTAATGCTAACGGCTTAGGGTTAACTTTAGTTAACGTTAGTTAATGCTAACGTTACGTTCGGAGGTTTCAGATGTATTTCAATTTTAACATAATGTTGAGCATGCTCAATGTGACATTGTTAATACATTGATTACAGTCTGTAATCTTGTCTGGCGTTATTTAGCTATAGTTGGCTGATGCTTGCTGCTGCTACTATAGCATTTGCCACATTATAAATCAAATTAATCAAGCATATTTATTGTTATTACCTGTCGGCATTATTACCATTGCAAGCAAGCAAGGGCCCGAGCACTGGCGGTGCGAGGCCCTATTGTATTTCGAAGAATTATTCTCCTTCTTCTCCTTCTCCTTCTTCTCCTTCTTCTTCCAAAACAAATGCCTTTTTGGCGGCCTAAACATCGATGAAAACGGATGAAACTTTGCAGATACGTCAGTCCCGGTGAAAAATTTGATAATTCATGGGTGACGGAAATGGGCGTGGCAAAACGGCTCAAGAGCGCCCCCTGGAAAGTTTAAAATGGCGAGCCCCACCTTTCAGTTTGATGTAGGCGAACGAAATTCGGTGGGCATATGTATTTCATCGAGCCACACTTAAATGTCTCTTGGAGCTATACCCAACATGCAACAGGAAGTCCGCCATTTTGCTCTTAATGTGCCATTTTGTCCTTGTTTTGACCATTTCCATGCCTCGTACTTCGACGAACTCCTCCTACAGATTTCATCCGATCAACTTCATATCGGGTCAGCTTCATCTTAAGACCTTTGTGATCAAAAGTTATCAAAAAAATTGAGTTTTCACCAAACACCCTTGCCGTGGCGCCCCGCCAAAGTTTGACATTTCGCCATAAAACACGAAGTCCTCATAACTCCTCCATACATTATCCAATTTGTCCGATATATCTCACGCTTCATGACGGTTCTGTCCTGAACACATCTATGTGTCAGTATTGCGTCATACTTATAGCGCCACCTATTGGTGAAACAGTACGTCCTCATAACTCCTCCATACATTATCCGATTTGTCCGATATGTCTCACGCTTCATGACAGTTCTGTCCTGAACACATCTTTGTGTCAGTATTGCATCATACTTATAGCGCCACCTATTGGTGAAACAGGAAGTCCTCATATCTCCTCCATACATAATCCAATTTGTCCGATATATCTCACGCTTCATGACGGTTCTGTCCTGAACACATCTATGTGTCAGTATTGCATCATACTTATAGCGCCACCTATTGGTGAAACAGGAAGTCCTCATAACTCCTCCATACATTATCGGATTTGTCCGATATATCTCACGCTTCATGACGGTTCTGTCCTGAACACATCTATGTGTCAGTATTGCATCATACTTATAGCGCCACCTATTGGTGAAACAGGAAGTCCTCATAACTCCTACATACATTATCCAATTTGTCCGATATATCTCACGCTTCATGACGGTTCTGTCCTGAACACATCTATGTGTCAGTATTGCGTCATACTTATAGCGCCACCTATTGGTGAAACAGGAAGTCACCATAACTCTTCCATACATTATCGGATTTGTCCGATATATCTCACGCTTCATGACGGTTCTGTCCTGAACACATCTATGGGTCAGTATTGCGTCATACTTATAGCGCCACCTATTGGTGAAACAGGAAGTCCTCATAACTCCTCCATACATTATCCAATTTGTCCGATATATCTCACGCTTCATGACGGTTCTGTCCTGAACACATCTATGTGTCAGTATTGCGTCATACTTATAGCGCCACCTATTGGTGAAACAGGAAGTCCTCATAACTCCTCCATACATTATCCAATTTGTCCGATATATCTCACGCTTCATGACGGTTCTGTCCTGAACACATCTATGTGTCAGTATTGCGTCATACTTATAGCGCCACCTATTGGTGAAACAGGAAGTCCTCATAACTCCTGCATACATCATCCGATTTACACCAAATTGCTGACGCTTCGTGAAAGTCACCTTCTGAACACATCTATGTGTCGGTATTGAGTCACGCCTAGAGCGCCACCTACTGGTGACAGAAAGTTTCTCTCAGTACTGCACACCGAAATAGCACACCCTTTAACGGCGCCACACCCCGACACGCATGGGGTGCGAGGGCCCGCTCACTGCTGCTCGCAGCCCTAGTTAATATTGTAATTCTTCCCCATCATAGCTCATTGTACACTGATATAATCATTAGGGCCCGAGCACTGGCGGTGCGAGGCCCTATTGAATTTCGAAGGATTATTATTATTAGGGCCCGAGCACTGGCGGTGCGAGGCCCTATTGAATTTCGAAGGATTATTAGGGCCCGAGCACTGGCGGTGCGAGGCCCTATTGTATTTCGAAGGATTATTATTCTCCTTATTCTTCTTCTTGTTCTTCTCCCCAAACAAATGCCTTTTTGGCGGCCTAAACATCGATTAAAACGGATGAAACTTTGCAGATATGTCAGGCCCGGTGAAAAATTTGATAATTCATGGGTGACGGAAATAGGCGTGGCAAAACGGCTCAAGAGCGCCCCCTGGAAAATTTAAAATGGCGAGCCCCACCTTTCAGTTTGATGTAGGCGAACGAAATTCGGAGGGCATATGTAGTTCATCGAGACGCACTAAAATGTCTCTTAAAGCTATACCCAACATGCAACAGGAAGGCCGCCATTTTGCTTTTAATGTGCCATTTTGTCCTTGTTTTGACCATTTCCATGCCTCGTACTTCGACGAAATCCTCCTACAGATTTCATCCGCTCAACTTCATATCGGGTCAGCTTCATCTTAAGACCTTTGTGATCAAAAGTTATCAAGAAAATTGAGTTTTCACCAAACACCCTTGCCGTGGCGCCCCGCCAAAGTTTGACATTTCGCCATAAAACACGAAGTCCTTATAACTCCTACATACATTATCCAATTTGTCCGATATATCTCACGCTTCATGACGGTTCTGTCCTGAACACATCTATGTGTCAGTATTGCGTCATACTTATAGCGCCACCTATTGGTGAAACAGGAAGTCCTCATAACTCCTCCATACATTATCCAATTTGTCCGATATATCTCACACTTCATGACGGTTCTGTCCTGAACACATCTATGTTTCAGTATTGCGTCATACTTATAGCGCCACCTATTGGTGAAACAGGAAGTCCTCATAACTCCTCCATACATTATCCAATTTGTCCGATATATCTCATGCTTCATGACGGTTCTGTCCTGAACACATCTATGTGTCAGTATTGCGTCATACTTATAGCGCCACCTATTGGTGAAACAGGAAGTCCTCATAACTCCTCCATACATTATCCAATTTGTCCGATATAGCTCACGCTTCATGACGGTTCTGTCCTGAACACATCTATGTGTCAGTATTGCGTCATACGTATAGCGCCACCTATTGGTGAAACAGGAAGTCCTCATAACTCCTGCATACATCATCCGATTTGCACCAAATTGCTGATGCTTCATGAAGGTGGCCTTCTGAACCCATCTATGTGTCAGTATTGCGTCATACTTAAAGCGCCACCTATTGGTGAAACAGGAAGTCCTCATAACTCCTCCATACATTATCCAATTCGTCCGATATATCTCACGCTTCATGAAGGTTCTGTCCTGAACACATCTATGTGTCAGTATTGCGTCATACTTATAGCGCCACCTATTGGTAAAACAGGAAGTCCTCATAACTCCTCCATACATTATCCAATTTGTCCGATATATCTCACGCTTCATGACGGTCCTGTCCTGAACACATCTATGTGTCAGTATTGCGTCATACTTATAGCGCCACCTATTGGTGAAACAGGAAGTCCTCATAACTCCTCCATACATTATCCAATTTGTCCGATATATCTCACACTTCATGACGGTTCTGTCCTGAACACATCTATGTGTCAGTATTGCGTCATACTTATAGCGCCACCTATTGGTGAAACAGTACGTCCTCATAACTCCTCCATACATTATCCGATTTGTCCGATATGTCTCACGCTTCATGACAGTTCTGTCCTGAACACATCTATGTGTCAGTATTGCGTCATACTTATAGCGCCACCTATTGGTGAAACAGGAAGTCCTCATAACTCCTGCATACATCATCCGATTTGCACCAAATTGCTGACGCTTCATGAAGGTGGCCTTCTGAACCCATCTATGTGTCGGTATTGAGTCACACTTACAGCGCCACCTACTGGTGAAACAGGAAGTCCTCATAACTCCTACATACGTTATCCGATTTACTCAACATTTCTCACGCTTCATCAAGGTACCGTCCTGAACACATCTATGCTTCGGTATTGAGTCACGCCTAAAGCGCCACCTACTGGTGACAGGAAGTTTCTCTCAGTACTGCACACCGAAATAGCCCAGCCTTTAACGGCGCCACACCCCGACACGCATGGGGTGCGAGGGCCCGCTCACTGCTGCTCGCAGCCCTAGTTAGGGCCCGAGCACTGGCGGTGCGAGGCCCTATTGTATTTCGAAGGATTATTATTATTCTCCCTTCTCCTTCTTCTTCTCCCCAAACAAATGCCTTTTTGGCGGCCTAAACATCGATGAAAACGGATGAAACTTTGCAGATACATCAGTCCCGGTGAAAAATTTGATAATTCATGGGTGACGGAAATGGGCGTGGCAAAACGGCTCAAGAGCGCCCCCTGGAAAATTTAAAATGGCGAGCCCCACCTTCCAGTTTGATGTAGGCGAACGAAATTCGGAGGGCATATGTATTTAATCGAGACACACTGAAATGTCTCTTGGAGCTATACCCAACATGCAACAGGAAGTCCGCCATTTTGCTCTTAATGTGCCATTTTGTCCTTGTTTTGACCCTTTCCATGCCTCGTACTTCGACGAACTCCTCCTACAGATTTCATCCGATCAACTTCATATCGGGTCAGCTTCATCTTAAGACCTTTGTGATCAAAAGTTATCAAAAAAATTGAGTTTTCACCACACACCCTTGCCGTGGCGCCCCGCCAAAGTTTGACATTTCGCCAAAAAACACGAAGTCCTCATAACTCCTCCATACATTATCCAATTTGTCCGATATATCTCACGCTTCATGACAGTTGTGTCCTGAACACATCTATGTGTCAGTATTGCATCATACTTATAGCGCCACCTATTGGTGAAACAGGAAGTCCTCATAACTCCTCCATACATTATCCAATTTGTCCGATATATCTCACGCTTCATGACGGTTCTGTCCTGAACACATCTATGTGTCAGTATTGCGTCATACTTATAGCGCCACCTATTGGTAAAACAGGAAGTCCTCATAACTCCTCCATACATTATCCGATTTGTCCGATATATCTCACGCTTCATGACGGTTCTGTCCTGAACACATCTATGTGTCAGTATTGCGTCATACTTATAGCGCCACCTATTGGTGAAACAGGAAGTCCTCATAACTCCTCCATACATTATCCGATTTGTCCGATTTATCTCACGCTTCATGACGGTTCTGTCCTGAACACATCTATGTGTCAGTATTGCGTCATACTTATAGCGCCACCTATTGGTGAAACAGGAAGTCCTCATAACTCCTCCATACATTATCCAATTTGTCCGATATATCTCACGCTTCATGACGGTTCTGTCCTGAACACATCTATGTGTCAGTATTGCATCATACTTATAGCACCACCTATTGGTGAAACAGGAAGTCCTCATAACTCCTCCATACATTATCCGATTTGTCCGATATATCTCACGCTTCATGACGGTTCTGTCCTGAACACATCTATGTGTCAGTATTGCGTCATACTTATAGCGCCACCTATTGGTGAAACAGGAAGTCCCCATAACTCCTACATACTTTGTCCGATTTACACAACATTTCTCACGCTTCATCAACGTCCTGTCCTGAACACATCTATGCTTCGGTATTGAGTCACGCCTAGAGCGCCACCTACTGGTGACAGGACGTTTCTCTCAGTACTGCACACCGAAATAGCACACCCTTTAACGGCGCCACACCCCGACACGCGTGGGGTGCGAGGGCCCGCTCAATGCTGCTCGCAGCCCTAGTTAGGGCCCGAGCACTGGCGGTGCGAGGCCCTATTGAAACTCGAAGGATTATTATTAGGGCCCGAGCACTGGCGGTGCGAGGCCCTATTGTATTTCGAAGGATTATTATTATTCTCCTTGTTCGTGTTCTTCTTGTTCTTCTCCCCAAACAAATGCCTTTTTGGCGGCCTAAACATCGATGAAAACGGATGAAACTTTGCAGATACGTCAGTCCCGGTGAAAAATTTGATAATTCATGGGTGACGGAAATGGGCGTGGCAAAACGGCTCAAGAGCGCCCCCTGGAAAGTTTAAAATGGCGAGCCCCACCTTTCAGTTTGATGTAGGCTAACGAAATTCGGTGGGCATATGTATTTCATCGAGCCACACTTAAATGTCTCTTGGAGCTATACCCAACATGCAACAGGAAGTCCGCCATTTTGCTCTTAATGTGCCATTTTGTCCTTGTTTTGACCATTTCCATGCCTCGTACTTCGACGAACTCCTCCTACAGATTTCATCCGATCAACTTCATATCGGGTCAGCTTCATCTTAAGACCTTTGTGATCAAAAGTTATCAAAAAAATTGAGTTTTCACCAAACACCCTTGCCGTGGCGCCCCGCCAAAGTTTGACATTTCGCCATAAAACACGATGTCCTCATAACTCCTCCATACATTATCGGATTTGTCCGATATTTCTCACGCTTCATGACGGTTCTGTCCTGAACACATCTATGTGTCAGTATTGCGTCATACTTATAGTGCCACCTATTGGTGAAACAGGAAGTCCCCATAACTCCTCCATACATTATCCGATTTGTCCGATATATCTCACGCTTCATGACGGTTCTGTCCTGAACACATCTATGTGTCAGTATTGCGTCATACTTATAGCGCCACCTATTGGTGAAACAGGAAGTCCCCATAACTCCTCCATACATTATCGGATTTGTCCGATATATCTCACGCTTCATGAGGGTTCTGTCCTGAACACATCTATGTGTCAGTATTGCGTCATACTTATAGCGCCACCTATTGGTGAAACAGGAAGTCCTCAGAACTCCTCCATACATATTCCGATTTGTCCGATTTATCTCACGCTTCATGACGGTTCTGTCCTGAACACATCTATGTGTCAGTATTGCGTCATACTTATAGCGCCACCTATTGGTGAAACAGGAAGTCCTCATAACTCCTGCATACATCATCCGATTTGCACCAAATTGCTGACGCTTCATGAAGGTCACCTTCTGAACACATCTATGCGTCGGTATTGAGTTACACTTACAGCGCCACCTACTGGTGAAACAGGAAGTACTCATAACTCCTACATACATTATCCGATTTACTCCAAATTGCTCATGCTTGATGAAGGTCGCATCTTGAACACATCTGTAGGTCAGTATTGCGTCATACCTACAGCGCCACCTACTGCTTACAGGAAGTCCTCATAACTCCTACGTACTTTGTCCGATTTACACAACATTTCTCACGCTTCATCAAGGTACCGTCCTGAACACATCTATGTGTCGGTATTGAGTCACGCTTAGAGCGCCACCTACTGGTGACAGGAAGTTTCTATCAGTACTGGACACCGAAATAGCACACCCTTTAACGGCGCCACACCCCGACCCGCGTGGGGTGCGAGGGCCCGCTCACTGCTGCTCGCAGCACTAGTTATTATTAGGGCCCGAGCACTGGCGGTGCGAGGCCCTATTGTATTTCGAAGGATTATTATTCTACCTTCTTGTTCTACCTTCTCCTTCTTCTTCTCCCCAAACAAATGCCTTTTTGGCGGCCTAAACATCGATGAAAACGGATGAAACTTTGCAGATACATCAGTCCCGGTGAAAAATTTGATAATTCATGGGTGACAGAAATGGGCGTGGCAAAACGGCTCAAGAGCGCCCCCTGGAAAGTTTAAAATGGCGAGCCCCACCTTTCAGTTTAATGTAGGCGAACGAAATTCGGTGGGCATATGTATTTCATCGAGCCACACTTAAATGTCTCTTGGAGCTATACCCAACATGCAACAGGAAGTCCGCCATTTTGCTCTTAATGTGCCATTTTGTCCTTGTTTTGACCATTTCCATGCCTCGTACTTCGACGAACTCCTCCTACAGATTTCATCCGATCAACTTCATATCGGATCAGCTTCATCTTAAGACCTTTGTGATCAAAAGTTATCAAAAAAATTGAGTTTTCACCAAACACCCTTGCCGTGGCGCCCCGCCAAAGTTTGACATTTCGCCATAAAACACGAAGTCTTCATAACTCCTACATACATTATCCAATTTGTCCGATATATCTCACGCTTCATGACGGTTCTGTCCTGAACACATCTATGTGTCAGTATTGCGTCATACTTATAGCGCCACCTATTGGTGAAACAGGAAGTCCTCATAACTCCTCCATACATTATCCAATTTGTCCGATATATCTCACGCTTCATGACGGTTCTGTCCTGAACACATCTATGTGTCAGTATTGCGTCATACTTATAGCGCCTCCTATTGGTGAAACAGGAAGTCCCCATAACTCCTCCATACATTATCAGATTTGTCCGATATATCTCACGCTTCATGACGGTTCTGTCCTGAACACATCTATGTGTCAGTATTGCGTCATACGTATAGCGCCACCTATTGGTGAAATAGGAAGTCCTCATAACTCCTGCATACATCATCCGATTTGCACCAAATTGCTGACGCTTCATGAAGGTGGCCTTCTGAACCCATCTATGTGTCGGTATTGAGTCACACTT
Organism: Borostomias antarcticus; assembly: GCF_949987555.1. NCBI lineage: Eukaryota > Metazoa > Chordata > Actinopteri > Stomiiformes > Stomiidae > Borostomias > Borostomias antarcticus. The sequence goes on from NC_140237.1 coordinate 1,834,743, forward strand.
ACAGCGCCACCTACTGGTGAAACAGGAAGTCCTCATAACTCCTACATACGTTATCCGATTTACTCAACATTTCTCACGCTTCATCAAGGTACCGTCCTGAACACATCTATGCTTCGGTATTGAGTCACGTCTAGAGCGCCACCTACTGGTGACAGGAAGTTTCTCTCAGTACTGCACACCGAAATAGCACAGCCTTTAACGGCGCAGCACCCCGACACGCGTGGGGTGCGAGGGCCCGCTCACTGCTGCTTGCAGCACTAGTTATTCTTCTCCTTCTTCTCCTTCTTCTTCTCCCCAAACAAATGCCTTTTTGGCGGCCTTAACATCGATGAAAACGGATGAAACTTTGCACATACGTCAGTCCCGGTAAAAAATTTGATAATTCATGGGTGACGGAAATGGGCGTGGCAAAACGGCTCAAGTGCGCCCCCTGGAAAATTTAAAATGGCGAGCCCCACCTTTCAGTTTGATGTAGTCGAACGAAATTCGGTGGGCATATGTAGTTCATCGAGACACACTAAAATGTCTCTTGGAGCTATACCCAACATGCAACAGGAAGTCCGCCATCTTGCTTTTAATGTGCCATTTTGTCCTTGTTTTGACCATTTCCATGCCTCGTACTTCAACGAACTCCTCCTACAGATTTCATCCGATCAACTTCATATCGGGTCGGCTTCATCTTAAGACCTTTGTGATCAAAAGTTATCAAAAAAATTGAGTTTTCACCACACACCCTTGCCGTGGCGCCCCGCCAAAGTTTGACATTTCGCCATAAAACACGAAGTCCTCATAACTCCTACATACATTATCCAATTTGTCCGATATATCTCATGCTTCATGACGGTTCTGTCCTGTACACATCTATGTTTCAGTATTGCATCATACTTATAGCGCCACCTATTGGTGAAACAGGAAGTCCTCATAACTCCTCCATACATTATCCAATTTGTCCGATATATCTCACGCTTCATGACGGTTCTGTCCTGAACACATCTATGTGTCAGTATTGCGTCATACTTATAGCGCCACCTATTGGTGAAACAGGAAGTCCTCATAACTCCTCCATACATTATCCGATTTGTCCGATATGTCTCACGCTTCATGACGGTTCTGTCCTGAACACATCTATGTGTCAGTATTGCGTCATACTTATAGCGCCACCTATTGGTGAAACAGGAAGTCCTTATAACTCCTGCATACATCATCCGATTTGCACCAAATTGCTGACGCTTCATGAAGGTCACCTTCTGAACACATCTATGCATCGGTATTGAGTCACACTTACAGCGCCACCTACTGGTGAAACAGGAAGTCCTCATAACTCCTCCATACATTATCCAATTTGTCCGATATAGCTCACGCTTCATGACGGTTCTGTCCTGAACACATCTATGTGTCAGTATTGCGTCATACTTATAGCGCCACCTATTGGTGAAACAGGAAGTCCTCATAACTCCTCCATACATTATCCAATGTGTCCGATATATCTCACGCTTCATGACGGTTCTGTCCTGAACACATCTATGTGTCAGTATTGCGTCATACTTATAGCGCCACCTATTGCTGAAACAGGAAGTCCTCATAACTCCTACATACATTATCCAATTTGTCCGATATATCTCACGCTTCATGACGGTTCTGTCCTGAACACATCTATGTGTCAGTATTGCGTCATACTTATAGCGCCACCTATTGGTGAAACAGGAAGTCCCCATAACTCCTCCATACATTATCGGATTTGTCCGATATATCTCACGCTTCATGACGGTTCTGTCCTGAACACATCTATGTGTCAGTATTGCGTCATACTTATAGCGCCACCTATTGGTGAAACAGGAAGTCCTCATAACTCCTACATACAATATCCAATTCGTCCGATATATCTCACGCTTCATGACGGTTCTGTCCTGAACACATCTATGTGTCAGTATTGCATCATACTTATAGCGCCACCTATTGGTGAAACAGGAAGTCCTCATAACTCCTCCATACATTATCCAATTTGTCCGATATAGCTCACGCTTCATGACGGTTCTGTCCTGAACACATCTATGTGTCAGTATTGCGTCATACGTATAGCGCCACCTATTGGTGAAACAGGAAGTCCTCATAACTCCTGCATACATCATCCGATTTGCACCAAATTGCTGATGCTTCATGAAGGTGGCCTTCTGAACCCATCTATGTGTCGGTATTGAGTCACACTTACAGCGCCACCTACTGGTGAAACAGGAAGTCCTCATAACTCCTACATACGTTATCCGATTTACTCAACATTTCTCACGCTTCATCAAGGTACCGTCCTGAACACATCTATGCTTCGGTATTGAGTCACGTCTAGAGCGCCACCTACTGGTGACAGGTAGTTTCTCTCAGTACTGCACACCGAAATAGCACAGCCTTTAACGGCGCAGCACCCTGACACGCGTGGGGTGCGAGGGCCCGCTCACTGCTGCTCGCAGCACTAGTTATTATTCTACCTTCTTCTTCTCCCCAAACAAATGCCTTTTTGGCGGCCTAAACATCGATGAAAACGGATGAAACTTTGCAGATACATCAGTCCCGGTGTAAATCGGATATTTCATGGGTGACGGAAATGGGCGTGGCAAAACGGCTCAAGAGCGCCCCCTGGAAAGTTTAAAATGGCGAGCCCCACCTTTCAGTTTGATGTAGGCGAACGAAATTCGGTGGGCATATGTATTTCATCGAGCCACACTAAAATGTCTCTTGGAGCTATACCCAACATGCAACAGGAAGTCCGCCATTTTGCTTTTAATGTGCCATTTTGTCCTTGTTTTGACCATTTCCATGCCTCGTACTTCGACGAACTCGTCCTAGAGATTTCATCCGATCAACTTCATATCGAGTCGGCTTCATCTTAAGACCTTTGTGATCAAAAGTTATCAAAAAAATTGAGTTTTCACCACACACCCTTGCCGTGGCGCCCCGCTAAAGTTTGACATTTCGCCATAAAACACGAAGTCCTCATAACTCCTCCATACATTATCCAATTTGTCCGATATATCTCACGCTTCATGACGGTCCTGTCCTGAACACATCTATGTGTCAGTATTGCGTCATACTTATAGCGCCACCTATTGGTGAAACAGGAAGTCCTCATAACTCATCCATACATTATCCAATTTGTCCGATATATCTCACGCTTCATGACGGTCCTGTCCTGAACACATCTATGTGTCAGTATTGCGTCATACTTATAGCGCCACCTATTGGTGAAACAGGAAGTCCTCATAACTCATCCATACATTATCCAATTTGTCCGATATATCTCACGCTTCATGACGGTCCTGTCCTGAACACATCTATGTGTTAGTATTGCGTCATACTTATAGCGCCACCTATTGGTGAAACAGGAATTCCTCATAACTCCTCCATACATTATCCGATTTGTCCAATTTATCTCACGCTTCATGACGGTTCTGTCCTGAACACATCTATGTGTCAGTATTGCGTCATACTTATAGCGCCACCTATTGGTGAAACAGGAAGTCCTCATAACTCCTGCATACATCTTCCGATTTGCACCAAATTGCTGACGCTTCATGAAGGTCACCTTCTGAACACATCTATGCATCGGTATTGAGTTACACTTACAGCGCCACCTACTGGTGAAACAGGAAGTACTCATAACTCCTACATACATTATCCGATTTACTCCAAATTGCTCATGCTTGATGAAGGTCGCATCTTGAACACATCTGTAGGTCAGTATTGCGTCATACCTACAGCGCCACCTACTGCTTACAGGAAGTCCTCATAACTCCTACATACTTTGTCCGATTTACACAACATTTCTCACGCTTCATCAAGGTACTGTCCTGAACACATCTATGCCTCGGTATTGAGTCACGCTTAGAGCGCCACCTACTGGTGACAGGAAGTTTCTGTCAGTACTGGACACCGAAATAGCACACCCACTAACGGCGCCACACCCCGACCCGCGTGGGGTGCGAGGGCCCGCTCACTGCTGCTCGCAGCACTAGTTAGGGCCCGAGCACTGGCGGTGCGAGGCCCTATTGAAACTCGAAGGATTATTAGGGCCCGAGCACTGGCGGTGCGAGGCCCTATTGAAACTCGAAGGATTATTATTATTCTCCTTATTCTCCTTCTTCTCCTTCTTCTTCCGAAACAAATGCCTTTTTGGCGGCCTAAACATCAATGAAAACGGATGAAACTTTGCAGATACATCAGTCCCGGTGAAAATCGGATATATCATTGGTGACGGAAATGGGCGTGGCAAAACGGCTCAAGAGCGCCCCCTGGAAAATCTAAAATGGCGAGCCCCACCTTTCAGTTTGATGTAGGCGAACGAAATTCGGAGGGCATATGTAGTTCATCGAGACGCACTAAAATGTCTCTTGGAGCTATACCCAACATGCAACAGGAAGGCCGCCATCTTGCTTTTAATGTGCCATTTTGTCCTTGTTTTGACCATTTCCATGCCTCGTACTTCGACGAACTCCTCCTACAGATTTCATCCGATCAACTTCATATCGGGTCAGCTTCATCTTAAGGCCTTTCTGATCAAAAGTTATCAAAAAAATTGAGTTTTCACCAAACACCCTTGCCGTGGCGCCCCGCCAAAGTTTGACATTTCGCCATAAAACACGAAGTCCTCATAACTCCTCCATACATTATCCAATTTGTCCGATATATCTCACGCTTCATGACGGTTCTGTCCTGAACACATCTATGTGTCAGTATTGCGTCATACTTATAGCGCCACCTATTGGTGAAACAGGAAGTCCTCATAACTCCTCCATACATTATCCAATTTGTCCGATATATCTCACGCTTCATGACGGTTCTGTCCTGAACACATCTATGTGTCAGTATTGCGTCATACTTATAGCGCCACCTATTGGTGAAACAGGAAGTCCTCATAACTCCTCCATACATTATCCAATTTGTCGGATATATCTCACGCTTCATGACGGTTCTGTCCTGAACACATCTATGTGTCAGTATTGCGTCATACTTATAGCGCCACCTATTGGTGAAACAGGAAGTCCTCATAACTCCTCCATACATTATCCAATTTGTCCGATATATCTCACGCTTCATGACGGTTCTGTCCTGAACACATCTATGTGTCAGTATTGCGTCATACTTATAGCGCCACCTATTGGTGAAACAGGAAGTCCTCATAACTCCTCCATACATTATCCAATTTGTCCGATATATATCACGCTTCATGACGGTTCTGTCCTGAACACATCTATGTGTCAGTATTGCGTCATACTTATAGCGCCACCTATTGGTGAAACAGGAAGTCCTCATAACTCCTCCATACATTATCCAATTTGTCCGATATATCTCACGCTTCATGACGGTTCTGTCCTGAACACATCTATGTGTCAGTATTGCGTCATACTTATAGCGCCACCTATTGGTGAAACAGGAAGTCCTCATAACTCCTCCATACATTATCCAATTTGTCCGATATATCTCACGCTTCATGACGGTTCTGTCCTGAACACATCTATGTGTCAGTATTGCGTCATACTTATAGCGCCACCTATTGGTGAAACAGGAAGTCCTCATAACTCCTCCATACATTATCCAATTTGTCCGATATATCTCACGCTTCATGACGGTTCTGTCCTGAACACATCTATGTGTCAGTATTGCGTCATACTTATAGCGCCACCTATTGGTGAAACAGGAAGTCCTCATAACTCCTCCATACATTATCCAATTTGTCCGATATATCTCACGCTTCATGACGGTTCTGTCCTGAACACATCTATGTGTCAGTATTGCGTCATACTTATAGCGCCACCTATTGGTGAAACAGGAAGTCCTCATAACTCCTCCATACATTATCCAATTTGTCCGATATATCTCACGCTTCATGACGGTTCTGTCCTGAACACATCTATGTGTCAGTATTGCGTCATACTTATAGCGCCACCTATTGGTGAAACAGGAAGTCCTCATAACTCCTCCATACATTATCCAATTTGTCCGATATATCTCACGCTTCATGACGGTTCTGTCCTGAACACATCTATGTGTCAGTATTGCGTCATACTTATAGCGCCACCTATTGGTGAAACAGGAAGTCCTCATAACTCCTGCATACATCATCCGATTTGCACCAAATTCCTGATGCTTCATGAAGGTGACATTCTGAACACATCTATGCGTCGGTATTGAGTCACACTTACAGCGCCACCTACTGGTGAAACAGGAAGTACTGATAACTCCTACATATGTTATCCCATTTACTCCTAATTGCTCAGGGTTGATGAAGGTCACATCCTGAACACATCTGTAGGTCAGTATTGAGTCATACTTATAGCGCCGCCTACAGGTCAAGCAGGAAGTCCTCATAACTTCTACATACGTTATCCCATTTACTCCAAATTGCTCAGGGTTGTTGAAGGTCGCATCCTGAACACATCGGTGCGTGAGCATTGGGTCATACTAATAGCGCCACCTACTGCTTACAGGAAGTCATCATAACTCCTACATACATTGTCTGATTTACACAACATTTCTCACGCTTCATCAAGGTACCGTCCTGAACACATCTATGCGTCGGTATTGAGTCACGCTTAGAGCGCCACCTACTGGTGACAGGAAGTTTCTCTCAGTACTGGACACCGAAATAGCACACCCTTTGACGGCGCCACACCCCGACCCGCATGGGGTGCGAGGGCCCGCTCACTGCTGCTCGCAGCACTAGTTAGGGCCCGAGCACTGGCGGTGCGAGGCCCTATTGTATTTCGAAGGATTATTAGGGCCCGAGCACTGGCGGTGCGAGGCCCTATTGTATTTCGAAGGATTATTATTCTCCTTCTTCTTCTCCCCAAACAAATGCCTTTTTGGCGGCCTAAACATCAATGAAAACGGATGAAACTTTGCAGATACATCAGTCCTGGTGAAAATCGGATATTTCATTGGTGACGGAAATGGGCGTGGCAAAACGGCTCAAGAGCGCCCCCTGGAAAGTTTAAAATGGCGAGCCCCACCTTTCAGTTTGATGTAGGCGAACGAAATTCGGTGGGCATATGTATTTCATCGAGCCACACTTAAATGTCTCTTGGAGCTATACCCAACATGCAACAGGAAGTCCGCCATTTTGCTCTTAATGTGCCATTTTGTCCTTGTTTTGACCATTTCCATGCCTCGTACTTCGACGAACTCCTCCTACAGATTTCATCCGATCAACTTCATATCAGGTCAGCTTCATCTTAAGACCTTTGTGATCAAAAGTTATCAAAAAAATTGAGTTTTGACCAAACACCCTTGCCGTGGCGCCCCGCCAAAGTTTGACATTTCGCCATAAAACACGAAGTCCTCATAACTCCTCCATACATTATCCAATTTGTCCGATATATCTCACGCTTCATGACGGTTCTGTCCTGAACACATCTTTGTGTCAGTATTGCGTCATACTTATAGCGCCACCTATTGGTAAAACAGGAAGTCCTCATAACTCCTCCATACATTATCCGATTTGTCCGATATATCTCACGCTTCATGACGGTTCTGTCCTGAACACATCTATGTGTCAGTATTGCGTCATACTTATAGCGCCACCTATTGGTGAAACAGGAAGTCCTCATAACTCCTCCATACATTATCCAATTTGTCCGATATAGCTCACGCTTCATGACGGTTCTGTCCTGAACACATCTATGTGTCAGTATTGCGTCATACGTATAGCGCCACCTATTGGTGAAACAGGAAGTCCTCATAACTCCTGCATACATCATCCGATTTGCACCAAATTGCTGACGCTTCATGAAGGTGGCCTTCTGAACCCATCTATGTGTCGGTATTGAGTCACACTTACAGCGCCACCTACTGGTGAAACAGGAAGTCCTCATAACTCCTACATACGTTATCCGATTTACTCAACATTTCTCACGCTTCATCAAGGTACCGTCCTGAACACATCTATGCTTCGGTATTGAGTCACGCTTAGAGCGCCACCTACTGGTGACAGGAAGTTTCTCTCAGTACTGGACACCGAAATAGCACAGCCTTTAACAGCGCCGCACCCCGACTCGCGTGGGGTGCGAGGGCCCGCTCACTGCTGCTCGCAGCCCTAGTTATTATTAGGGCCCGAGCACTGGCGGTGCGAGGCCCTATTGTATTTCGAAGGATTATTATTATTATTAGGGCCCGAGCACTGGCGGTGCGAGGCCCTATTGAAACTCGAAGGATTATTATTATTCTCCTTCTTCTCCTTCTTTACTCCAAACAAATGCCTTTTAGGCGGCCTGAACATCGATGAAAACGGATGAAACTTTGCAGATACGTCAGTCCCGGTGAAAAATTTGATAATTCATGGGTGACGGAAATGGGTGTGGCAAAACGGCTCAAGAGCGCCCCCTGGAAAGTTTAAAATGGCGAGCCCCACCTTTCAGTTTGATGTAGGCGAACGAAATTCGGTGGGCATATGTATTTCATCGAGCCACACTTAAATGTCTCTTGGAGCTATACCCAACATGCAACAGGAAGTCCGCCATTTTGCTCTTAATGTGCCATTTTGTCCTTGTTTTGACCATTTCCATGCCTCGTACTTCGACGAACTCCTCCTACAGATTTCATCCGATCAACTTCATATCGGGTCAGCTTCATCTTAAGACCTTTGTGATCAAAAGTTATCAAAAAAATTTAGTTTTCACCAAACACCCTTGCCGTGGCGCCCCGCCAAAGTTTGACATTTCGCCATAAAACACGAAGTCCTCATAACTCCTCCATACATTATCCAATTTGTCCGATATATCTCACGCTTCATGACGGTTCTGTCCTGAACACATCTATGTGTCAGTATTGCGTCATACTTATAGCGCCACCTATTGGTGAAACAGGAAGTCCTCATAACTCCTCCATACATTATCCCATTTGTCCGATATAGCTCACGCTTCATGACGGTTCTGTCCTGAACACATCTATGTGTCAGTATTGCGTCATACGTATAGCGCCACCTATTGGTGAAACAGGAAGTCCTCATAACTCCTGCATACATCATCCGATTTGCACCAAATTGCTGATGCTTCATGAAGGTGGCCTTCTGAACCCATCTATGTGTCGGTATTGAGTCACACTTACAGCGCCACCTACTGGTGAAACAGGAAGTCCTCATAACTCCTCCATACATTATCCAATTTGTCCGATATATCTCACGCTTCATGACGGTTCTGTCCTGAACACATCTATGTGTCAGTATTGCGTCATACTTATAGCGCCACCTATTGGTGAAACAGGAAGTCCTCATAACTCCTGCATACATCATCCGATTTGCACCAAATTACTGACGCTTCGTGAAGGTCACCTTCTGAACACATCTATGCGTCGATATTGAGTCACACTTACAGCGCCACCTACTGGTGAAACAGGAAGTACTCATAACTCCTCCATACATTATCCAATTTGTCCGATATATCTCACGCTTCATGACGGTTCTGTCCTGAACACATCTATGTGTCAGTATTGCGTCATACTTATAGCGCCACCTATTGGTGAAACAGGAAGTCCTCATAACTCCTCCATACATTATCCAATTTGTCCGATATATCTCACGCTTCATGACGGTTCTGTCCTGAACACATCTATGTGTCAGTATTGCGTCATACTTATAGCGCCACCTATTGGTGAAACAGTACGTCCTCATAACTCCTCCATACATTATCCCATTTGTCCGATATGTCTCACGCTTCATGACAGTTCTGTCCTGAACACATCTATGTGTCAGTATTGCGTCATACTAATAGCGCCACCTATTGGTGAAACAGGAAGTCCTCATAACTCCTGCATACATCATCCGATTTGCACCAAATTGCTGACGCTTCATGAAGGTGGCCTTCTGAACCCATCTATGTGTCGGTATTGAGTCATACTTATAGCGCCACCTATTGGTGAAACAGGAAGTCCTCATATCTCCTCCATACATAATCCAATTTGTCCCATATATCTCACGCTTCATGACGGTTCTGTCCTGAACACATCTATGTGTCAGTATTGCATCATACTTATAGTGCCACCTATTGGTGAAACAGGAAGTCCTCATAACTCCTACATACATTATCCAATTTGTCCGATATATCTCACGCTTCATGACGGTTCTGTCCTGAACACATCTATGTGTCAGTATTGCGTCATACGTATAGCGCCACCTATTGGTGAAACAGGAAGTCCTCATAACTCCTCCATACATTATCCAATTTGTCCGATATATCTCACGCTTCATGACGGTTCTGTCCTGAACACATCTATTTGTCAGTATTGCGTCATACTTATAGCGCCACCTATTGGTGAAACAGGAAGTCCTCATAACTCCTACATACATTATCCAATTTGTCCGATATATCTCACGCTTCATGACGGTTCTGTCCTGAACACATCTTTGTGTCAGTATTGCATCATACTTATAGCGCCACCTATTGGTGAAACAGGAAGTCCTCATAACTCCTGCATACATCATCCGATTTGTACCAAATTGCTGACGCTTCATGAAGGTCGTATTTTGAACACATCTATGCGTCGGTATTGAGTCACACTTCCAGCGCCACCTACTGGTGAAACAGGAAGTACTTATAACTCCTACATATGTTATCTGATTTACTCAAAATTCCTCATGCTTGATGAAGGTCGCATCTTGAACACTTCTGTAAGTCAGTATTGCGTCATACCTACAGCACCACCTACTGGTGAAACAGGAAGTCCTCATAACTCCTACATACGTTATCCGATTTACTCAACATTTCTCACGCTTCATCAAAGTACCGTCCTGAACACATCTATGCATCGGTATTGAGTCACGCTTAGAGCGCCACCTACTGTTGACAGGAAGCTTCTCTCAGTACTGGACACCGAAATAGCACAGCCTTTAACGGCGCCACACCCCGACTCGCGTGGGGTGCGAGGGCCCGCTCACTGCTGCTCGCAGCCCTAGTTATTATTATTCTTCTCCTTCTTCCGAAACAAATGCCTTTTTGGCGGCCTAAACATCGATGAAAACGGATGAAACTTTGCAGATACGTCAGTCCCGGTGAAAAATTTGATAATTCATGGGTGCCGGAAATAGGCGTGGCAAAACGGCTCAAGAGCGCCCCCTGGAAAATTTAAAATGGCGAGCCCCACCTTTCAGTTTGATGTAGGCGAACGAAATTCGGAGGGCATATGTATTTCATCGAGCCACACTTAAATGTCTCTTGGAGCTATACCCAACATGCAACAGGAAGTCCGCCATTTTGCTCTTAATGTGCCATTTTGTCCTTGTTTTGACCATTTCCATGCCTCGTACTTCGACGAACTCCTCCTACAGATTTCATCCGATCAACTTCATATCGGGTCAGCTTCATCTTAAGACCTTTGTGATCAAAAGTTATCAAAAAAATTGAGTTTTCACCAAACACCCTTGCCGTGGCGCCCCGCCAAAGTTTGACATTTCGCCATAAAACACGATGTCCTCATAACTCCTCCATACATTATCGGATTTGTCCGATATATCTCACGCTTCATGACAGTTCTGTCCTGAACACATCTATGTGTCAGTATTGCGTCATACTTATAGCGCCACCTATTGGTGAAACAGGAAGTCCTCATAACTCCTCCATTTATTATCCGATTTGTCCGATATGGCTCACGCTTCATGACGGTTCTGTCCTGAACACATCTATGTTTCAGTATTGCGTCATACTTATAGCGCCACCTATTGGTGAAACAGGAAGTCCTCATAACTCCTCCATACATTATCCGATTTGTCCGATATATCTCACGCTTCATGACGGTTCTGTCCTGAACACATCTACGTGTCATTATTGCGCCATACTTATAGCGCCACCTATTGGTGAAACAGGAAGTCCTCATAACTCCTACATACATTATCCAATTCGTCCGATATATCTCACGCTTCATGAAGGTTCTGTCTTGAACACATCTATGTGTCAGTATTGCATCATAATTATAGCGCCACCTATTGGTAAAACAGGAAGTCCTCATAACTCCTCCATACATTATCCGATTTGTCTGATATATCTCACGCTTCATGACGGTTCTGTCCTGAACACATCTATGTGTCAGTATTGCGTCATACTTATAGCGCCACCTATTGGTGAAACAGGAAGTCCTCATAACTCCTCTATTTATTATCCGATTTGTCCGATATGGCTCACGCTTCATGACGGTTCTGTCCTGAACACATCTATGTTTCAGTATTGCATCATACTTATAGCGCCACCTATTGGTGAAACAGGAAGTCCTCATAACTCCTACATACATTATCCAATTCGTCCGATATATCTCACGCTTCATGAAGGTTCTGTCCTGAACACAACTATGTGTCAGTATTGCGTCATACTTATAGCGCCACCTATTGGTGAAACAGGAAGTCCTCATAACTCCTCCATACATTATCCGATTCGTCCGATATATCTCACGCTTCATGACGGTTCTGTCCTGAACACATCTATGTGTCAGTATTGCATCATACTTATAGCACCACCTATTGGTGAAACAGGAAGTCCTCATAACTCCTACATACATTATCCAATTCGTCCGATATATCTCACGCTTCATGAGGGTTCTGTCCTGAACACATCTATGTGTCAGTATTGCGTCATACTTATAGCGCCACCTATTGGTGTAACAGGAAGTCCTCATAACTCCTCCATACATTATCCGATTTGTCCGATTTATCTCACGCTTCATGACGGTTCTGTCCTGAACACATCTATGTGTCAGTATTGCGTCATACTTATAGCGCCACCTATTGGTGAAACAGGAAGTCCTCATAACTCCTGCATACATCATCCGATTTGCACCAAATTGCTGACGCTTCATGAAGGTCACCTCCTGAACACATCTATGCGTCGGTATTGAGTAACACTTACAGCGCCACCTACTGGTGAAACAGGAAGTACTCATAACTCCTACATACATTATCCGATTTACTCCAAATTGCTCATGCTTGATGAAGGTCGCATCTTGAACACATCTGTAGGTCAGTATTGCGTCATACCTACAGCGCCACCTACTGCTTACAGGAAGTCCTCATAACTCCTACATACTTTGTCCGATTTACACAACATTTCTCACACTTCATCAAGGTACTGTCCTGAACACATCTATGCGTCGGTATTGAGTCACGCTTAGAGCGCCACCTACTGGTGACAGGAAGTTTCTGTCAGTACTGGACACCGAAATAGCACACCCTTTAACGGCGCCACACCCCGACCCGCGTGGGGTGCGAGGGCCCGCTCACTGCTGCTCGCAGCACTAGTTATTCTTGTTCTTCTCCCCAAACAAATGCCTTTTTGGCGGCCTAAACATCGATGAAAACGGATGAAACTTTGCAGATACGTCAGTCCCGGTGAAAAATTTGATAATTCATGGGTGCCGGAAATAGGCGTGGCAAAACGGCTCAAGAGCGCCCCCTGGAAAATTTAAAATGGCAAGCCCCACCTTTCAGTTTGATGTAGGCGAACGAAATTCGGAGGGCATATGTATTTCATCGAGCCACACTTAAATGTCTCTTGGAGCTATACCCAACATGCAACAGGAAGTCCGCCATTTTGCTCTTAATGTGCCATTTTGTCCTTGTTTTGACCATTTCCATGCCTCGTACTTCGACGAACTCCTCCTACAGATTTCATCCGATCAACTTCATATCGGGTCAGCTTCATCTTAAGACCTTTGTGATCAAAAGTTATCAAAAAAATTGAGTTTTCACCAAACACCCTTGCCGTGGCGCCCCGCCAAAGTTTGACATTTCGCCATAAAACACGATGTCCTCATAACTCCTCCATACATTATCGGATTTGTCCGATATATCTCACGCTTCATGACGGTTGTGTCCTGAACACATCTATGGGTCAGTATTGCGTCATACTTATAGCGCCACCTATTGGTGAAACAGGAAGTCCTCATAACTCCTCCATACATTATCGGATTTGTCCGATATATCTCACGCTTCATGACGGTTGTGTCCTGAACACATCTATGGGTCAGTATTGCGTCATACTTATAGCGCCACCTATTGGTGAAACAGGAAGTCCTCATAACTCCTCCATACATTATCGGATTTGTCCGATATATCTCACGCTTCATGACGGTTCTGTCCTGAACACATCTATGTGTCAGTATTGCGTCATACTTATAGCGCCACCTATTGGTGAAACAGGAAGTCCTCATAACTCCTACATACATTATCCGATTTGTCCGATATATCTCACGCTTCATGACGGTTCTGTCCTGAACACATCTATGTGTCAGTATTGCGTCATACTTATAGCGCCACCTATTGGTGAAACAGGAAGTCCTCATAACTCCTACATACATTATCCGATTTGTCCGATATATCTCACGCTTCATGACGGTTCTGTCCTGAACACATCTATGTGTCAGTATTGCGTCATACTTATAGCGCCACCTATTGGTGAAACAGGAAGTCCTCATAACTCCTCCATACATTATCCGATTTGTCCGATATATCTCACGCTTCATGACGGTTCTGTCCTGAACACATCTATGTGTCAGTATTGCGTCATACTTATAGCGCCACCTATTGGTGAAACAGGAAGTCCTTATAACTCCTGCATACATCATCCGATTTGCACCAAATTGCTGACGCTTCATGAAGGTCACCTTCTGAACACATCTATGCGTCGGTATTGAGTCACACTTACAGCGCCACCTACTGGTGAAACAGGAAGTCCTCATAACTCCTACATACGTCATCCGATTTACTCCAAATTGCTCATGCTTGATGAAGGTCGCGTCCTGAACACATCTGTAGGTCAGTATTGAGTCATACTTATAGCGCCGCCTACAGGTCAAGCAGGAAGTCATCATAACTCCTACATACATTATCCGACTTACTCAACATTTCTCAAGCTTCATCAAGGTACCGTCCTGAACACATCTATGCATCGGTATTGAGTCACACTTAGAGCGCCACCTACTGGTGACAGGAAGTTTCTCTCAGTACTGGACACCGAAATAGCACAGCCTTTAACGGCACCGCACCCCGACACGCGTGGGGTGCGAGGGCCCGCTCAATGCTGCTCGCAGCCCTAGTTATTATTATTCTTCTCCTTCTCCTTCTCCTTCTCCTTCTTCTTCTCCCCAAACAAATGCCTTTTTGGCGGCCTTAACATCGATGAAAACGGATGAAACTTTGCACATACGTCAGTCCCGGTAAAAAAATTGATAATTCATGGGTGACGGAAATGGGCGTGGCAAAACGGCTCAAGAGCGCCCCCTGGAAAGTTTAAAATGGCGAGCCCCACCTTTCAGTTTGATGTAGGCGAACGAAATTCGGTGGGCATATGTATTTCATCGAGCCACACTAAAATGTCTCTTGGAGCTATACCCAACATGCAACAGGAAGTCCGCCATTTTGCTTTTAATGTGCCATTTTCCCTTGTTTTTACCATTTCCATGCCTCGTACTTCTACGAACTCCTCCTACAGATTTCATCCGATCAACTTCATATCGGGTCAGCTTCATCTTAAGGCCTTTGTGATCAAAAGTTATCAAAAAAATTGAGTTTTCACCAAACACCCTTGCCGTGGCGCCCCGCCAATGTTTGACATTTCGCCATAAAACACGATGTCCTCATAACTCCTCCATACATTATCCAATTTGTCCGATATATCTCACGCTTCATGACGGTTCTGTCCTGAACACATCTATGTGTCAGTATTGCATCATACTTATAGCGCCACCTATTGGTGAAACATTACGTCCTCATAACTCCTCCATACATGATCCGATTTGTCCGATATGTCTCACGCTTCATGACGGTTCTGTCCTGAACACATCTATGTGTCAGTATTGCGTCATACTTATAGCGCCACCTATTGGTGAAACAGTACGTCCTCATAACTCCTCCATACATTATCCGATTTGTCCGATATGTCTCACGCTTCATGACGGTTCTGTCCTGAACACATCTATGTGTCAGTATTGCGTCATACTTATAGCGCCACCTATTGGTGAAACAGTACGTCCTCATAACTCCTCCATACATTATCCGATTTGTCCGATATGTCTCACGCTTCATGACGGTTCTGTCCTGAACACATCTATGTGTCAGTATTGCGTCATACTTATAGCGCCACCTATTGGTGAAACAGTACGTCCTCATAACTCCTCCATACATTATCCGATTTGTCCGATATGTCTCACGCTTCATGACGGTTCTGTCCTGAACATATCTATGTGTCAGTATTGCGTCATACTTATAGCGCCACCTATTGGTGAAACAGTACGTCCTCATAACTCCTCCATACATTATCCGATTTGTCCGATATGTCTCACGCTTCATGACGGTTCTGTCCTGAACACATCTATGTGTCAGTATTGCATCATACTTATAGCGCCACCTATTGGTGAAACAGTACGTCCTCATAACTCCTCCATACATTATCCGATTTGTCCGATATGTCTCACGCTTCATGACGGTTCTGTCCTGAACACATCTATGTGTCAGTATTCCGTCATACTTATAGCGCCACCTATTGGTGAAACAGTACATCCTCATAACTCCTCCATACATTATCCGATTTGTCCGATATGTCTCACGCTTCATGACGGTTCTGTCCTGAACACATCTATGTGTCAGTATTGCGTCATACTTATAGCGCCACCTATTGGTGAAACAGTACGTCCTCATAACTCCTACATACATTATCCGATTTGCACCAAATTGCTGATGCTTCATGAAGGTCGCATTCTGAACACATCTATGCTTCGGTATTGAGTCACACTTACAGCGCCACCTACTGGTGAAACAGGAAGTACTCATAACTCCTACATACGTTATCCCATTTATTCAACATGTCTCACGCTTCATCAAGGTACCGTCCTGAACACATCTATGCTTCGGTATTGAGTCACGCCTAGAGCGCCACCTACTGGTGACAGGAAGTTTCTCTCAGTACTGCACACCGAAATAGCACACCCTTTAACGGCGCCACACCCCGACACGCGTGGGGTGCGAGGGCCCGCTCACTGCTGCTCGCAGCACTAGTTATTAGGGCCCGAGCACTGGCGGTGCGAGGCCCTATTGTATTTCGAAGGATTATTATTCTACCTTCTACCTTCTACCTTCTCCTTCTTTACTCCAAACAAATGCCTTTTAGGCGGCCTAAACATCGATGAAAACGGATGAAACTTTGCAGATACGTCAGGCCCGGTGAAAAATTTGATAATTCATGGGTGACGGAAATGGGCGTGGCAAAACGGCTCAAGAGCGCCCCCTGGAAAATCTAAAATGGCGAGCCCCACCTTTCAGTTTGATGTAGGCGAACGAAATTCGGAGGGCATATGTAGTTCATCGAGACGCACTAAAATGTCTCTTGGAGCTATACCCAACATGCAACAGGAAGGCCGCCATTTTGCTCTTAATGTGCCATTTTGTCCTTGTTTTGACCATTTCCATGCCTCGTACTTCGACGAACTCCTCCTACAGATTTCATCCGATCAACTTCATATCGGGTCAGCTTCATCTTAAGACCTTTGTGATCAAAAGTTATCAAAAAAATTGAGTTTTCACCAAACACCCTTGCCGTGGCGCCCCGCCAAAGTTTGACATTTCGCCATAAAACACGAAGTCCTCATAACTCCTCCATACATTATCCGATTTGTCCGATATATCTCACGCTTCATCATGTTTGCGTCCTGAACACATCTATGTGTCAGTATTGCGTCATACTTATAGCGCCACCTATCTGTGAAACAGGAAGTCCTCATAACTCCTACATACATTATCCAATCTGTCCGATATATCTCACGCTTCATGACGGTTCAGTCCTGAACACATCTATGTGTCAGTACTGCGTCATACTTATAGCGCCACCTATTGGTGAAAAAGGAAGTCCTCATAACTCCTACATACATTATCCGATTTGCACCAAATTGCTGACGATTCATGAAGGTCGCATTCTGAACACATCTATGCGTCCGGATTGAGTCACTCTTACAGCGCCACCTACTGGTGAAACAGGAAGTACTCATAACTCCTACATACGTTATCCGATTTACTCCAAATTGCTCACGCTTGATGAAGGTCGCATCCTGAACACATCTCTGCGTGAGCATTGGGTCATACAAATAGCGCCACCTACTGCTTACAGGAAGTCATCATAACTCCTACATACATTGTCCGATTTACACAACATTTCTCACGCTTCATCAAGGTACTGTCCTGAACACATCTATGCGTCGGTATTGAGTCACGCTTAGAGCGCCACCTACTGGTGACAGGAAGTTTCTGTCAGTACTGGACACCGAAATAGCACACCCTTTAACGGCGCCACACCCCGACCCGCGTGGGGTGCGAGGGCCCGCTCACTGCTGCTCGCAGCACTAGTTATTCTTCTTCTCCTTCTCCTTCTCCTTTACTCCAAACAAATGCCTTTCAGGTGGCCTGAACATCGATGAAAACGGATGAAACTTTGCAGATACGTCAGTCCCGGTGAAAAATTTGATAATTCATGGGTGACGGAAATGGGCGTGGCAAAACGGCTCAAGAGCGCCCCCTGGAAAATCTAAAATGGCGAGCCCCACCGTTCAGTTTGATGTAGGCGAACGAAATTCGGTGGGCATATGTATTTCATCGAGCCACACTTAAATGTCTCTTGGAGCTATACCCAACATGCAACAGGAAGGCCGCCATTTTGCTTTTAATGTGCCATTTTGTCCTTGTTTTGACCATTTCCATGCCTCGTACTTCGACGAACTCCTCCTACAGATTTCATCCGATCAACTTCATATCGGGTCAGCTTCACCTTAAGACCTTTGTGATCAAAAGTTATCAAAAAAATTGAGTTTTCACCAAACACCCTTGCTGTGGCGCCCCGCCAAAGTTTGACATTTCGCCATAAAACACGATGTCCTCATAACTCCTCCATACCTTATCCGATTTGTCCGATATATCTCACGCTTCATGAGGGTTCTGTCCTGAACACATCTATGTGTCAGTATTGCGTCATACTTATAGCGCCACCTATTGGTGAAACAGGAAGTCCTCATAACTCCAGCATACATCATCCGATTTGCACCAAATTGCTGACGCTTCATGAAGGTCACCTTCTGAACACATCTATGCGTCGGTATTGTCACACTTACAGCGCCACCTACTGGTGAAACAGGAAGTCCTCATAACTCCTACATACGTTATCCGATTTACTCCAAATTGCTCAGGGTTGATGAAGGTTGCATCCTGAACACATCTGTGCGTCAGCATTGAGTCATAATTATAGCGCCACCTACTGCTTACAGGAAGTCCTCATAACTCCTACATACGTTATCCGATTTACACCACATTGCTCACGCTTGATGAAGGTCGCGTCCTGAACTCATCTGTAGGTCAGTATTGAGTCATGCTTATAGCGCCGCCTACAGGTCAAGCAGGAAGTCATCATAAGTCCTACATACATTGTCCGATTTACACAACATTTCTCACGCTTCATCAAGGTACCGTCCTGAACACATCTATGTGTCGGTATTGAGTCACGCTTAGAGCGCCACCTACTGGTGACAGGAAGTTTCTCTCAGTACTGGACATCGAAATAGCACACCCTTTTACGGCGCGCACCCCGACACGCGTGGGGTGCGAGGGCCCGCTCACTGCTGCTCGCAGCCCTAGTTATTATTATTCTTCTCCTTCTCCTTCTTCTCCTTCTTCTTCTCCCCAAACAAATGCCTTTTTGGCGGCCTTAACATCGATGAAAACGGATGAAACTTTGCACATACGTCAGTCCCGGTAAAAAATTTGATAATTCATGGGTGACGGAAATGGGCGTGGCAAAACGGCTCAAGTGCGCCCCCTGGAAAATTTAAAATGGCGAGCCCCACCTTTCAGTTTGATGTAGTCGAACGAAATTCGGTGGGCATATGTAGTTCATCGAGACACACTAAAATGTCTCTTGGAGCTATACCCAACATGCAACAGGAAGTCCGCCATCTTGCTTTTAATGTGCCATTTTGTCCTTGTTTTGACCATTTCCATGCCTCGTACTTCAACGAACTCCTCCTACAGATTTCATCCGATCAACTTCATATCGGGTTGGCTTCATCTTAAGACCTTTGTGATCAAAAGTTATCAAAAAAATTGAGTTTTCACCACACACCCTTGCCGTGGCGCCCCGCCAAAGTTTGACATTTCGCCATAAAACACGAAGTCCTCATAACTCCTACATACATTATCCAATTTGTCCGATATATCTCACGCTTCATGACGGTTCTGTCCTGAACACATCTATGTGTCAGTATTGCGTCATACGTATAGCGCCACCTATTGGTGAAACAGGAAGTCCTCATAACTCCTGCATACATCATCCGATTTGCACCAAATTGCTGATGCTTCATGAAGGTGGCCTTCTGAACCCATCTATGTGTCGGTATTGAGTCACACTTACAGCGCCACCTACTGGTGAAACAGGAAGTCCTCATAACTCCTACATACTTTGTCCGATTTACACAACATTTCTCACGCTTCATCAAGGTACTGTCCTGAACACATCTATGCGTCGGTATTGAGTCACGCTTAGAGCGCTACCTACTGGTGACAGGAAGTTTCTGTCAGTACTGGACACCGAAATAGCACACCCTTTAACGGCGCCACACCCCGACCCGCGTGGGGTGCGAGGGCCCGCTCACTGCTGCTCGCAGCACTAGTTAGGGCCCGAGCACTGGCGGTGCGAGGCCCTATTGTATTTCGAAGGATTATTATTATTATTCTCCTTCTTTACTCCAAACAAATGCCTTTTTGACGGTCTAAACATCGATGAAAACGGATGAAACTTTGCAGATACGTCAGTCCCGGTGAAAAATTTGATAATTCATGGGTGACGGAAATGGGCATGGCAAAACGGCTCAAGAGCGCCCCCTGGAAAATCTAAAATGGCGAGCCCCACCTTTCAGTTTGATGTAGGCGAACGAAATTCGGTGGGCATATGTAGTTCATCGAGACACACTAAAATGTCTCTTGGACCTATACCCAACATGCAACAGGAAGTCCGCCATTTTGATCTTAATGTGCCATTTTGTCCTTGTTTTGACCGTTTCCATGCCTCGTACTTCAACGAACTCCTCCTACAGATTTTATCCGATCAACTTCATATCCGGTCAGCTTCATCTTAAGACCTTTGTGATCAAAAGTTATCAAAAAAATTGAGTTTTCACCAAACAGCCTTGCCGTGGCGCCACGCCAAAGTTTGACATTTCACCATAAAACACGAAGTCCTCATAACTTCTCCATACATTATCCAATTTGTCCGATATATCTCACGCTTCATGACGGTTCTGTCGTGAACACATCTATGTGTCAGTATTGCGTCATACTTATAGCGCCACCTATTGGTGAAACAGGAAGTCCTCATAACTCCTCCATACATTATCCAATTCGTCCGATATATCTCACGCTTCATGAAGGTTCTGTCCTGAACACATCTATGTGTCAGTATTGCGTCATACGTATAGCGCCACCTATTGGTGAAACAGGAAGTCCTCATAACTCCTCCATACATTATCCAATTTGTCCGATATATCTCACGCTTCATGACGATTCTGTCCTGAACACATCTATGTGTCAGTATTGCGTCATACTTATAGCGCCACCTATTGGTGAAATAGGAAGTCCTCATAACTCCTCCATACATTATCCAATTTGTCCGATATATCTCACGCTTCATGACGGTTCTGTCCTGAACACATCTATGTGTCAGTATTGCATCATACTTATAGCGCCACCTATTGGTGAAACAGGAAGTCCTCATAACTCCTCCATACATTATCCAATTTGTCCGATATATCTCACGCTTCATGACGGTTCTGTCCTGAACACATCTATGTGTCAGTATTGCGTCATACTTATAGCGCCACCTATTGGTGAAACAGGAAGTCCTCATAACTCCTCCATACATTATCCAATTTGTCCGATATATCTCACGCTTCATGACGGTTCTGTCCTGAACACATCTATGTGTCAGTATTGCGTCATACGTATAGCGCCACCTATTGGTGAAACAGGAAGTCCTCATAACTCCTCCATACATTATCCAAT
Organism: Borostomias antarcticus; assembly: GCF_949987555.1. NCBI lineage: Eukaryota > Metazoa > Chordata > Actinopteri > Stomiiformes > Stomiidae > Borostomias > Borostomias antarcticus. The sequence goes on from NC_140237.1 coordinate 1,856,794, forward strand.
TTGTCCGATATATCTCACGCTTCATGACGATTCTGTCCTGAACACATCTATGTGTCAGTATTGCGTCATACTTATAGCGCCACCTATTGGTGAAATAGGAAGTCCTCATAACTCCTCCATACATTATCCAATTTGTCCGATATATCTCACGCTTCATGACGGTTCTGTCCTGAACACATCTATGTGTCAGTATTGCGTCATACTTATAGCGCCACCTATTGGTGAAACAGGAAGTCCTCATAACTCCTCCATACATTATCCAATTTGTCCGATATATCTCACGCTTCATGACGGTTCTGTCCTGAACACATCTATGTGTCAGTATTGCGTCATACGTATAGCGCCACCTATTGGTGAAACAGGAAGTCCTCATAACTCCTGCATACATCATCCGATTTGCACCAAATTGCTGATGCTTCATGAAGGTGGCCTTCTGAACCCATCTATGTGTCGGTATTGAGTCACACTTACAGCGCCACCTACTGGTGAAACAGGAAGTCCTCATAACTCCTACATACTTTGTCCGATTTACATAACATTTCTCACGCTTCATCAAGGTACTGTCCTGAACACATCTATGCGTCGGTATTGAGTCACGCTTAGAGCGCTACCTACTGGTGACAGGAAGTTTCTGTCAGTACTGGACACCGAAATAGCACACCCTTTAACGGCGCCACACCCCGACCTGCGTGGGGTGCGAGGGCCCGCTCACTGCTGCTCGCAGCACTAGTTATTATTATTCTCCTACCTTCTTCTTCTTCTCCCCAAACAAATGCCTTTTTGGCGGCCTAAACATCGATGAAAACGGATGAAACTTTGCAGATACGTCAGTCCCGGTGAAAAATTTGATAATTCATGGGTGACGGAAATGGGCGTGGCAAAACGGCTCAAGAGCGCCCCCTGGAAAGTTTAAAATGGCGAGCCCCACCTTTCAGTTTGATGTATGCGAACGAAATTCGGAGGGCATATGTATTTCATCGAGACACACTAAAATGTCTCTTGGAGCTATACCCAACATGCAACAGGAAGTCCGCCATTTTGCTCTTAATGTGCCATTTTGTCCTTGTTTTGACCATTTCCATGCCTCGTACTTCGACGAACTCCTCCTACAGATTTCATCCGATCAACTTCATATCGGGTCAGCTTCATCTTAAGACCTTTGTGATCAAAAGTTATCAAAAAAATTGAGTTTTCACCAAACACCCTTGCCGTGGCGCCCCGCCAAAGTTTGACATTTCGCCATAAAACACGAAGTCCTCATAACTCCTACATACATTATCCAATTTGTCCGATATAGCTCACGCTTCATGACAGTTCTGTCCTGAACACATCTATGTGTCAGTATTGCGTCATACGTATAGCGCCACCTATTGGTGAAACAGGAAGTCCTCATAACTCCTCCATACATTATCCAATTTGTCCGATATATCTCACGCTTCATGACGGTTCTGTCCTGAACACATCTATGTTTCAGTATTGCGTCATACTTATAGCGCCACCTATTGGTGAAACAGGAAGTCCTCATAACTCCTCCATACATTATCCAATTTGTCCGATATAGCTCACGCTTCATGACGGTTCTGTCCTGAACACATCTATGTGTCAGTATTGTGTCATACGAATAGCGCCACCTATTGGTGAAACAGGAAGTCCTCATAACTCCTGCATACATCATCCGATTTGCACCAAATTGCTGACGCTTCATGAAGGTGGCCTTCTGAACCCATCTATGTGTCGGTATTGAGTCACACTTACAGCGCCACCTACTGGTGAAACAGGAAGTCCTCATAACTCCTACATACGTTATCCGATTTACTCAACATTTCTCACGCTTCATCAAGGTACCGTCCTGAACACATCTATGCTTCGGTATTGAGTCACGCCTAGAGCGCCACCTACTGGTGACAGGAAGTTTCTCTCAGTACTGCACACCGAAATAGCACAGCCTTTAACGGCGCAGCACCCCGACACGCATGGGGTGCAAGGGCCCGCTCAATGCTGCTCGCAGCCCTAGTTATTCTCCTACCTTCTTCTTCCAAAACAAATGCCTTTTTGGCGGCCTAAACATCGATGAAAACGGATGAAACTTTGCAGATACGTCAGTTCCGGTGAAAAATTTGATAATTCATGGGTGAGGGAAATGGGCGTGGCAAAACGGCTCAAGAGCGCCCCCTGGAAAATTTAAAATGGCGAGCCCCACCTTTCAGTTTGATGTAGGCGAACGAAATTCGGTGGGCTTATGTATTTCATCGAGACACACTAAAATGTCTCTTGGAGTTATACCCAACATGCAACAGGAAGTCAGCCATTTTGCTTTTAATGTGCCATTTTGTCCTTGTTTTGACCATTTCCATGCCTCGTACTTCAACGAACTCCTCATACAGATTTCATCCGATCAACTTCATACTCGGTCAGCTTCATCTTAAGCCCTTTGTGATCAAAAGTTATCAAGAAAATTGAGTTTTCACCAAACACCCTTGCCATGGCGCCCCGCCAAAGTTTGACATTTCGCCATAAAACACGATGTCCTCATAACTCCTCCACACATTATCCGATTTGTCCGATATATCTCACGCTTCATGACGGTTCTGTCCTGAACACATCTATGTGTCAGTATTGCGTCATACTTATAGCGCCACCTGTTGGTGAAACAGGAAGTCCTCATAACTCCTCCATACATCATCCAATTTGTCCGATATATCTCACGCTTCATGACGGTTCTGTCCTGAACACATCTATGTGTCAGTATTGCGTCATACTTATAGCGCCACCTGTTGGTGAAACAGGAAGTCCTCATAACTCCTCCATACATCATCCAATTTGTCCGATATATCTCACGCTTCATGACGGTTCTGTCCTGAACACATCTATGTGTCAGTATTGCGTCATACTTATAGCGCCACCTATTGGTGAAACAGTACGTCCTCATAACTCCTCCATACATTATCCAATTTGTCTGATATATCTCACGCTTCATGACGGTTCTGTCCTGAACACATCTATGTGTCAGTATTGCGTCATACTTATAGCGCCACCTATTGGTGAAACAGGAAGTCCTCATAACTCCTCCATACATTATCCAATTTGTCCGTTATATCTCACGCTTCATGACGGTTCTGTCCTGAACACATCTATGTGTCAGTATTGCGTCATACTTATAGCGCCACCTATTGGTGAAACAGGAAGTCCTCATAACTCCTCCATACATTATCCGATTTGTCCGATTTATCTCGCGCTTCATGACGGTTCTGTCCTGAACACATCTTTGTGTCAGTATTGCGTCATACTTATAGCGCCACCTATTGGTGAAACAGTACGTCCTCATAACTCCTCCATACATTATCCGATTTGTCCGATATGTCTCACGCTTCATGACAGTTCTGTCCTGAACACATCTATGTGTCAGTATTGCGTCATACTTATAGCGCCACCTATTGGTGAAACAGGAAGTCCTCATAACTCCTCCATACATTATCCAATTTGTCCGTTATATCTCACGCTTCATGACGGTTCTGTCCTGAACACATCTATGTGTCAGTATTGCGTCATACTTATAGCGCCACCTATTGGTGAAACAGGAAGTCCTCATAACTCCTCCATACATTATCCAATTTGTCCGATATATCTCACGCTTCATGATGGTTCTGTCCTGAACACATCTATGTGTCAGTATTGCGTCATACTTATAGCGCCACCTATTGGTGAAACAGGAAGTCCTCATAACTCCTCCATACATTATCCAATTTGTCCGTTATATCTCACGCTTCATGACGGTTCTGTCCTGAACACATCTATGTGTCAGTATTGCGTCATACTTATAGCGCCACCTATTGGTGAAACAGGAAGTCCTCATAACTCCTCCATACATTATCCGATTTGTCCGATTTATCTCACGCTTCATGACGGTTCTGTCCTGAACACATCTTTGTGTCAGTATTGCGTCATACTTATAGCGCCACCTATTGGTAAACCAGGAAGTCCTCATAACTCCTCCATACATTATCCGATTTGTCCGATATATCTCACGCTTCATGACGGTTCTGTCCTGAACACATCTATGTGTCAGTATTGCGTCATACTTATAGCGCCACCTATTGGTGAAACAGGAAGTCCTCATAACTCCTCCATACATTATCCGATTTGTCCGATATGTCTCACGCTTCATGACGGTTCTGTCCTGAACACATCTATGTGTCAGTATTGCGTCATACTTATAGTGCCACCTATTGGTGAAACAGGAAGTCCTCATAACTCCTCCATACATTATCCAATTTGTCCGATATATCTCACGCTTCATGACGGTTCTGTCCTGAACACATCTATGTGTCAGTATTGCGTCATACTTATAGCGCCACCTATTGGTGAAACAGGAAGTCCTCATAACTCCTCCATACATTATCCAATTTGTCCGATATATCTCACGCTTCATGACGGTTCTGTCCTGAACACATCTATGTGTCAGTATTGCGTCATACTTATAGCGCCACCTATTGGTGAAACAGGAAGTCCTCATAACTCCTCCATACATTATCCAATTTGTCCGATATATCTCACGCTTCATGACGGTTCTGTCCTGAACACATCTATGTGTCAGTATTGCGTCATACTTATAGCGCCACCTATTGGTGAAACAGGAAGTCCTCATAACTCCTCCATACATTATCCGATTTGTCCGATATATCTCACGCTTCATGACGGTTCTGTCCTGAACACATCTATGTGTCAGTATTGCGTCATACTTATAGCGCCACCTATTGGTGAAACAGGAAGTCCCCATAACTCCTCCATACATTATCCGATTTGTCCGATATATCTCACGCTTCATGACGGTTCTGTCCTGAACACATCTATGTGTCAGTATTGCGTCATACTTATAGCGCCACCTATTGGTGAAACAGGAAGTCCCCATAACTCCTCCATACATTATCCGATTTGTCCGATATATCTCACGCTTCATGACGGTTCTGTCCTGAACACATCTATGTGTCAGTATTGCGTCATACTTATAGCGCCACCTATTGGTGAAACAGGAAGTCCTCATAACTCCTCCATACATTATCCAATTTGTCCGATATATCTCACGCTTCATGACGGTTCTGTCCTGAACACATCTATGTGTCAGTATTGCGTCATACTTATAGCGCCACCTATTGGTGAAACAGGAAGTCCCCATAACTCCTCCATACATTATCCGATTTGTCCGATATATCTCACGCTTCATGACGGTTCTGTCCTGAACACATCTATGTGTCAGTATTGCGTCATACTTATAGCGCCACCTATTGGTGAAACAGGAAGTCCTCATAACTCCTACATACATTATCCAATTTGTCCGATATATCTCACGCTTCATGACGGTTCTGTCCTGAACACATCTATGTGTCAGTATTGCGTCATACTTATAGCGCCACCTATTGGTGAAACAGGAAGTCCTCATAACTCCTCCATACATTATCCAAATAGTCCGATATATCTCACGCTTCATGACGGTTCTGTCCTGAACACATCTATGTGTCAGTATTGCGTCATACTTATAGCGCCACCTATTGGTGAAACAGGAAGTCCTCATAACTCCTCCATACATTATCCGATTCGTCCGATATATCTCACGCTTCATGACGGTTCTGTCCTGAACACATCTATGTGTCAGTATTGCATCATACTTATAGCGCCACCTATTGGTGAAACAGGAAGTCCTCATAACTCCTCCATACATTATCCGATTCGTCCGATATATCTCACGCTTCATGACGGTTCTGTCCTGAACACATCTATGTGTCAGTATTGCATAATACTTATAGCGCCACCTATTGGTAAAACAGGAAGTCCTCATAACTCCTCCATACATTATCCGATTTGTCCGATATATCTCACGCTTCATGACGGTTCTGTCCTGAACACATCTATGTGTCAGTATTGCGTCATACTTATAGCGCCACCTATTGGTGAAACAGGAAGTCCTCATAACTCCTCCACACATTATCCAATTTGTCCGATATATCTCACGCTTCATGACGGTTCTGTCCTGATCACATCTATGTGTCAGTATTGCGTCATACTTATAGCGCCACCTATTGGTGAAACAGGAAGTCCTCATAACTCCTCCATACATTATCCAATTTGTCCGATATATCTCACGCTTCATGACGGTTCTGTCCTGAACACATCTTTGTGTCAGTATTGCATCATACTTATAGCGCCACCTATTGATGAAACAGGAAGTCCTCATAACTACTACATACATTATCCAATTTGTCCGATATATCTCACGCTTCATGACAGTTCTGTCCTGAACACATCTATGTGTCAGTATTGCATCATACTTAAAGCGCCACCTATTGGTGAAACAGGAAGTCCCCATAACTCCTTTATACATTATCGGATTTGTCCGATATATCTCACGCTTCATGACGGTTCTGTCCTGAACACATCTATGTGTCAGTATTGCGTCATACTTATAGCGCCACCTATTGGTGAAACAGGAAGTCCTCATAACTACTACATACATTATCCAATTTGTCCGATATATCTCACGCTTCATGACGGTTCTGTCCTGAACACATCTTTGTTTCAGTATTGCATCGTACTATAGCGCCACCTATTGGTGAAACAGGAAGTCCTCATAACTACTACATACATTATCCAATTTGTCCGATATATATCTCACGCTTCATGACGGTTCTGTCCTGAACACATCTTTGTGTCAGTATTGCATCATACTTATAGCGCCACCTATTGGTGAAACAGGAAGTCCTCATAACTCCTCCATATATTATCCCATTTGTCCGATATGTCTCACGCTTCATGACAGTTCTGTCCTGAACACATCTATGTGTCAGTATTGTGTCATACTTATAGCGCCACATATTGGTGAAACAGGAAGTCCTCATAACTCCTACATACGTTATCCAATTTACTCAACATTTCTTACGCTTCATCAAGGTACCGTCCTGAACACATCTATGCTTCGGTATTGAGTCACGCTTAGAGCGCCACCTACTGGTGACAGAAATTTTCTCTCAGTACTGCACACCGAAATAGCACACCCTTTAACGGCGCCACACCCCGACACGCATGGGGTGCGAGGGCCCGCTCACTGCTGCTCGCAGCCCTAGTTCTCCTTGCTTTTGCTAATACTCATCTTTTATCAAACTTTATGCTAGGAAAGAAATCTGGGTGTGATTCGGCGCTTGTGCTCATCCAGGCTGTGGTGAAGACAGCCAGCCTAGGGGAGAAGTTCGGGACCGGGGTACTAGGAGTGCTCTACGCTTCCCTGCTCTGGGTGGAGCGTCTGGCACGCTGGCCAGTCTAGGGTAGAAGTTCGGGACCGGGGAACTAGGAGTGCTCTATGCTTCCCTGCTCTGGGTGGAGCGTCTGGCACGCTGGCCAGTCTAGGGGAGAAGTTCGGGACCGGGGAACTAGGAGTGCTCTACGCTTCCCTGCTCTGGGTGGAGCGTCTGGCACACTGTCAGCCACGCCTTTATTCCAGTGCAGAACCGACAATTCCCTCTGACTCTCGCTACATACGGGCCTTGTTGGGCCAGCACCATAAGCCTGGGTTGATCTAGAGTGGATCGTCTGGAGGGAGGTTGGGAGGGGACTCCGCTACACATCAACCAATCGGGGCACTAGGCAGCTACTGTGTCAGACGTGGACACAGGTCAAGCTGATTTACGAAATTGGACCCAAGAGTGGAGCTACTGGGATGGTGCTGAGTGGGCGCCGTCCGCATATCGCAATACCCTCCTGCTCAGGCACGTGTCATAGAAATTGTAGTTTCACCACCTCACCACCTCCCTCAACCTTTCACATAGCTGTGCTAATCTAATTTATGACAGGATGACCTCCAGGAGGTCAACACACCTAGACATTGTCTGCTCCAGAATAACCATCCTTTGTCCCATTGTCCCTGCAAGAATTACCGCCTTTTCTCATGTCACTTGTCTGTATTCTCGACCACTGTTGATGATGCCTGCCATTTTATATGACGTGTACAGACTGCGGCACTTCTGCTGGATACCACTCACGTGCGTCCTTGCGCTCGTATGTTTTCTCAATAAACCAGACTTAACCTCTTTGAGCGAATCTTGGAAAATCCTTTTTGACTTTAGATCAGTTAAAAATCTTCTACACACGCTCGCCTGGAGGCTCACAGGTGAGCAGGGGAACGTTCAATACTCGATGCCTACGCGCATTCTGACTGCCAAACAATTCTGCTGTGAACATTTGGTGACACGTAGCGGAGTTCGGCCCCCCCTCCCTCTGGATGATCCATTCTAGCATCAACCATAACTGACCATTGGACAGTTAAGTGGTCCTTTTAATTAGGCAGAAATTAGTGTTGATGTCCCGTCTATTGTTCTCATCTCTGTTTGTATAGGTTTAGTTATTTGTAGGATTTTATATTGATCTTAAAGATGACAATAGTCTATCTGTGGGGAGAAAGGGTAAGCTGGGGGAAAGGGTAAGCTGGGGGAAAGTTATCTGATCGGTAGGGGAGGATAACATGCCTGTCTAGCCCAGCTTAAACTATGGACCTATGTAATAGGCCAACCTAATGAGACCCTCCTTCATCTTCTTCCACAAGATAGACCGGCTGGCCCCAGTACGCTCCAGCAGACAGAACCAGATACACAGGTGAGGCCTGTCTGTCACGGAGCCACCGCCTCGCTCCGCCTCTGGTGTAACTCGGTTCTTCAGCTTGGCTGCGTACTTGATTGATGTTGCACATGGGCGATTGGAACTAAACTAACCTTGCGTTGCATTTGTCTCTCTCTCTCTGCATTTGGCTCTATCGTGTCCACTCTGCTGGCGCTGATAGATGGTTGGACAGTCAAGGGGAGCCCGTGGTCCAGTTCCAGTTCATGCTTGGTTGTTGCCTACTCACCTTCCCATCTCCTGCATCACCTGCCACCTGTCTCCACTCTGCCCAGCTGCACCTCATCCCTCATTACTCTTAGCATTAATACCAGTCAATGTCCCTTGGTTCTCTGTAAGATAATCCAGTGATGTACCTAGTCTGTTCAGCTCTTCTGTCTGCCATATTTTGGAGTTGTTTATTGAAATTGAGTTAGAGTAGTTTGTATGAGTCAAGCATCCTCCAGTTTGTTTGACTCAAGATCTGTTTACTGCCATGTACAGATGTGGGAAGTTAGAAATGTAACTTGCTGCAGCATTTCACGTCGCGGTATTTGGCAGGGAAATCCCGTTGGAAATCTCGTGGGATTTCAGACGGGTGTTATTTCGTTTTAGTGATGCACCACCGCCAGGTGGCGTCTTTGAGTAGATTTAGCAGGCTGGGCTCAGTGTTTTTCTCCTATAGTCTACGAATGAAGCATCATTAAATTTCACATTCTTTAATTTAAATGCTCTGTTGTAAAGCACTTTGAGCTGAATTTATCTGTATGAAAGGGGCTATACAAATAACGTTTAATTAGGGCCCGAGCACTGGCGGTGCGAGGCCCTATTGTATTTCGAAGGATTATTAGGGCCCGAGCACACTGGCGGTGCGAGGCCCTATTGTATTTCGAAGGATTATTATTCTCCTTCTTCTTCCAAAACAAATGCCTTTTTGGCGGCCTAAACATCGATGAAAACGGATGAAACTTTGCAGATACGTCAGTCCCGGTGAAAAATTTGATAATTCATGGGTGACGGAAATGGGCGTGGCAAAACGGCTCAAGAGCGCCCCCTGGAAAATCTAAAATGGCGAGCCCCACCTTTCAGTTTGATGTAGGCGAACGAAATTCGGAGGGCATATGTAGTTCATCGAGACACACTAAAATGTCTCTTGGAGCTATACCCAACATGCAACAGGAAGGCCGCCATTTTGCTTTTAATGTGCCATTTTGTCCTTGTTTTGACCATTTCCATGCCTCGTACTTCGACGAACTCCTCCTACAGATTTCATCCGATCAACTTCATATCGGGTCAGCTTCATCTTAAGACCTTTGTGATCAAAAGTTATCAAAAAAATTGAGTTTTCACCAAACACCCTTGCCGTGGCGCCCCGCCAAAGTTTGACATTTCGCCATAAAACACGATGTCCTCATAACTCCTACATACATTATCCAATTTGTGCGATATATCTCACGCTTCATGACGGTTCTGTCCTGAACACATCTATGTGTCAGTATTGCGTCATACTTATAGCGCCACCTATTGGTGAAACAGGAAGTCCCCATAACTCCTCCATACATTATCGGATTTGTCCGATATATCTCACGCTTCATGACGGTTCTGTCCTGAACACATCTATGTGTCAGTATTGCATCATACTTATAGCGCCACCTATTGGTGAAACAGGAAGTCCCCATAACTCCTCCATACATTATCGGATTTTTCCGATATATATCTCACGCTTCATGACGGTTCTGTCCTGAACACATCTATGTGTCAGTATTGCGTCATACTTATAGCGCCACCTATTGGTGAAACAGGAAGTCCCCGTAACTCCTCCATACATTATCGGATTTGTCTGATATATCTCACGCTTCATGAAGGTTCTGTCCTGAACACATCTATGTGTCAGTATTGCGTCATACTTATAGCGCCACCTATTGGTGAAACAGGAAGTCCCCGTAACTCCTCCATACATTATCGGATTTGTCCGATATATCTCACGCTTCATGAAGGTTCTGTCCTGAACACATCTATGTGTCAGTATTGCGTCATACTTATAGCGCCACCTATTGGTGAAACAGGAAGTCCTCATAACTCCTCCATACATTATCCAATTTGTCCGATATATCTCACGCTTCATGACGGTTCTGTCCTGAACACATCTATGTGTCAGTATTGCGTCATACTTATAGCGCCACCTATTGGTGAAACAGGAAGTCCTCATAACTCCTCCATACATTATCCAATTTGTCCGATATAGCTCACGCTTCATGACGGTTCTGTCCTGAACACATCTATGTGTCAGTATTGCGTCATACGTATAGCGCCACCTATTGGTGAAACAGGAAGTCCTCATAACTCCTGCATACATCATCCGATTTGCACCAAATTGCTGACGCTTCATGAAGGTGGCCTTCTGAACCCATCTATGTGTCGGTATTGAGTCACACTTACAGCGCCACCTACTGGTGAAACAGGAAGTCCTCATAACTCCTACATACGTTATCCGATTTACTCAACATTTCTCACGCTTCATCAAGGTACCGTCCTGAACACATCTATGCTTCGGTATTGAGTCACGCTTAGAGCGCCACCTACTGGTGACAGGAAGTTTCTCTCAGTACTGGACACCGAAATAGCACAGCCTTTAACGGCGCCGCACCCCGACTCGCGTGGGGTGCGAGGGCCCGCTCACTGCTGCTCGCAGCCCTAGTTAGGGCCCGAGCACTGGCGGTGCGAGGCCCTATTGAATTTCGAAGGATTATTATTATTCTCCTTCTTCTCCTTTACTCCAAACAAATGCCTTTTAGGCGGCCTGAACATCGATGAAAACGGATGAAACTTTGCAGATACGTCAGTCCCGGTGAAAAATTTGATAATTCATGGGTGACGGAAATGGGCGTGGCAAAACGGCTCAAGAGCGCCCCCTGGAAAGTTTAAAATGGCGAGCCCCACCTTTCAGTTTGATGTAGGCGAACGAAATTCGGTGGGCATATGTATTTCATCGAGCCACACTTAAATGTCTCTTGGAGCTATACCCAACATGCAACAGGAAGTCCGCCATTTTGCTCTTAATGTGCCATTTTGTCCTTGTTTTGACCATTTCCATGCCTCGTACTTCGACGAACTCCTCCTACAGATTTCATCCGATCAACTTCATATCGGGTCAGCTTCATCTTAAGACCTTTGTGATCAAAAGTTATCAAGAAAATTGAGTTTTCACCAAACACCCTTGCCGTGGCGCCCCGCCAAAGTTTGACATTTCGCCATAAAACACGAAGTCCTCATAACTCCTCCATACATTATCCAATTTGTCCGATATATCTCACGCTTCATGACGGTTCTGTCCTGAACACATCTATGTGTCAGTATTGCGTCATACTTATAGCGCCACCTATTGGTGAAACAGGAAGTCCTCATAACTCCTCCATACATTATCCAATTTGTCCGATATATCTCACGCTTCATGACGGTTCTGTCCTGAACACATCTATGTTTCAGTATTGCGTTATACTTATAGCGCCACCTATTGGTGAAACAGGAAGTCCTCATAACTCCTCCATACATTATCCAATTTGTCCGATATAGCTCACGCTTCATGACGGTTCTGTCCTGAACACATCTATGTGTCAGTATTGCGTCATACGAATAGCGCCACCTATTGGTGAAACAGGAAGTCCTCATAACTCCTGCATACATCATCCGATTTGCACCAAATTGCTGACGCTTCATGAAGGTGGCCTTCTGAACCCATCTATCTGTCGGTATTGAGTCACACTTACAGCGCCACCTACTGGTGAAACAGGAAGTCCTCATAACTCCTACATACGTTATCCGATTTACTCAACATTTCTCACGCTTCATCAAGGTACCGTCCTGAACACATCTATGCTTCGGTATTGAGTCACGCCTAGAGCGCCACCTACTGGTGACAGGAAGTTTCTCTCAGTACTGCACACCGAAATAGCACAGCCTTTAACGGCGCAGCACCCCGACACGCATGGGGTGCGAGGGCCCGCTCACTGCTGCTCGCAGCCCTAGTTAGGGCCCGAGCACTGGCGGTGCGAGGCCCTATTGAAACTCGAAGGATTATTATTCTCCTTCTCCTTTACTCCAAACAAATGCCTTTTAGGCGGCCTGAACATCGATGAAAACGGATGAAACTTTGCAGATACGTCAGTCCCGGTGAAAAATTTGATAATTCATGGGTGACGGAAATGGGCGTGGCAAAACGGCTCAAGAGCGCCCCCTGGAAAGTTTAAAATGGCGAGCCCCACCTTTCAGTTTGATGTAGGCTAACGAAATTCGGTGGGCATATGTATTTCATCGAGCCACACTTAAATGTCTCTTGGAGCTATACCCAACATGCAACAGGAAGTCCGCCATTTTGCTCTTAATGTGCCATTTTGTCCTTGTTTTGACCATTTCCATGCCTCGTACTTCGACGAACTCCTCCTACAGATTTCATCCGATCAACTTCATATCGGGTCAGCTTCATCTTAAGACCTTTGTGATCAAAAGTTATCAAAAAAATTGAGTTTTCACCAAACACCCTTGCCGTGGCGCCCCGCCAAAGTTTGACATTTCGCCATAAAACACGAAGTTCTCATTACTCCTCCATACATTATCCAATTTGTCCGATATATCTCACGCTTCATGACGGTTCTGTCCTGAACACATCTATGTGTCAGTATTGCGTCATACTTATAGCGCCACCTATTGGTGAAACAGGAAGTCCTCATAACTCCTCCATACATTATCCAATTTGTCCGATATATCTCACGCTTCATGACGGTTCTGTCCTGAACACATCTATGTGTCAGTATTGCGTCATACTTATAGCGCCACCTATTGGTGAAACAGGAAGTCCTCATAACTCCTCCATACATTATCCAATTTGTCCGATATATCTCACGCTTCATGACGGTTCTGTCCTGAACACATCTATGTGTCAGTATTGCGTCATACTTATAGCGCCACCTATTGGTGAAACAGGAAGTCCTCATAACTCCTCCATACATTATCCAATTTGTCCGATATATCTCACGCTTCATGACGGTTCTGTCCTGAACACATCTATGTTTCAGTATTGCGTCATACTTATAGCGCCACCTATTGGTGAAACAGGAAGTCCTCATAACTCCTCCATACATTATCCAATTTGTCCGATATATCTCACGCTTCATGACGGTTCTGTCCTGAACACATCTATGTGTCAGTATTGCGTCATACTTATAGCGCCACCTATTGGTGAAACAGGAAGTCCTCATAACTCCTCCATACATTATCCAATTTGTCCGATATAGCTCACGCTTCATGACGGTTCTGTCCTGAACACATCTATGTTTCAGTATTGCGTCATACTTATAGCGCCACCTATTGGTGAAACAGGAAGTCCTCATAACTCCTCCATACATTATCCAATTTGTCCGATATAGCTCACGCTTCATGACGGTTCTGTCCTGAACACATCTATGTGTCAGTATTGCGTCATACTTATAGCGCCACCTATTGGTGAAACAGGAAGTCCTCATAACTCCTCCATACATTATCCAATTTGTCCGATATAGCTCACGCTTCATGACGGTTCTGTCCTGAACACATCTATGTGTCAGTATTGCGTCATACGTATAGCGCCACCTATTGGTGAAACAGGACGTCCTCATAACTCCTGCATACATCATCCGATTTGCACCAAATTGCTGACGCTTCATGAAGGTGGCCTTCTGAACCCATCTATGTGTCGGTATTGACTCACACTTACAGCGCCACCTACTGGTGAAACAGGAAGTCCTCATAACTCCTACATACGTTATCCGATTTACTCAACATTTCTCACGCTTCATCAAGGTACTGTCCTGAACACATCTATGCTTCGGTATTGAGTCACGCCTAGAGCGCCACCTACTGGTGACAGGAAGTTTCTCTCAGTACTGCACACCGAAATAGCACAGCCTTTAACGGCGCAGCACCCCGACACGAATGGGGTGCGAGGGCCCGCTCACTGCTGCTCGCAGCCCTAGTTCTCCTTCTCCTTCTTCTTCCAAAACAAATGCCTTTTTGGCGGCCTAAACATCGATGAAAACGGATGAAACTTTGCAGATACGTCAGTCCCGGTGAAAAATTTGATAATTCATGGGTGACGGAAATGGGCGTGGCAAAACGGCTCAAGAGCGCCCCCTGGAAAATTTTAAATGGCGAGCCCCACCTTTCAGTTTGATGTAGGGGAACGAAATTCGGAGGGCACATGTATTTCATCGAGACACACTAAAATGTCTCTTGGAGCTATACCCAACATGCAACAGGAAGTCCGCCATTTTGCTCTTAATGTGCCATTTTGTCCTTGTTTTGACCATTTCCATGCCTCGTACTTCGACGAACTCCTCCTACAGATTTCATCCGATCAACTTCATATCGGGTCAGCTTCATCTTAAGACCTTTGTGATCAAAAGTTATCAAAAAAATTTAGTTTTCACCAAACACCCTTGCCGTGGCGCCCCGCCAAAGTTTGACATTTCGCCATAAAACACGAAGTCCTCATAACTCCTCCATACATTATCCAATTTGTCCGATATATCTCACGCTTCATGACGGTTCTGTCCTGAACACATCTATGTGTCAGTATTGCGTCATACTTATAGCGCCACCTATTGGTGAAACAGGAAGTCCTCATAACTCCTCCATACATTATCCGATTTGTCCGATATGTCTCACGCTTCATGACAGTTCTGTCCTGAACACATCTATGTGTCAGTATTGCGTCATACTTATAGCGCCACCTATTGGTGAAACAGGAAGTCCCCATAACTCCTCCATACATTATCGGATTTGTCCGATATATCTCACGCTTCATGACGGTTCTGTCCTGAACACATCTATGTGTCAGTATTGCGTCATACTTATAGCGCCACCTATTGGTGAAACAGGAAGTCCTCATAACTCCTCCATACATTATCCGATTTGTCCGATATGTCTCACGCTTCATGACAGTTCTGTCCTGAACACATCTATGTGTCAGTATTGCGTCATACTTATAGCGCCACCTATTGGTGAAACAGGAAGTCCTCATAACTCCTGCATACATCATCCGATTTGCACCAAATTGCTGACGCTTCATGAAGGTCACCTTCTGAACACATCTATGCGTCGGTATTGAGTTACACTTACAGCGCCACCTACTGGTGAAACAGGAAGTACTCATAACTCCTACATACATTATCCGATTTACTCCAAATTGCTCATGCTTGATGAAGGTCGCATCTTGAACACATCTGTAGGTCAGTATTGCGTCATACCTACAGCGCCACCTACTGCTTACAGGAAGTCCTCATAACTCCTACATACTTTGTCCGATTTACACAACATTTCTCACGCTTCATCAAGGTACTGTCCTGAACACATCTATGCGTCGGTATTGAGTCACGCTTAGAGCGCCACCTACTGGTGACAGGAAGTTTCTGTCAGTACTGGACACCGAAATAGCACACCCTTTAACGGCGCCACACCCCGACCCGCGTGGGGTGCGAGGGCCCGCTCACTGCTGCTCGCAGCACTAGTTGTTATTATTACCTTGTTCTCAAACACATGTTTTCTCCATCTCGATGTAATTTAATTATTACACCTATAATATATCTAGGCCAACAGTAGCCTATCTATCTCGGCAACTGACGTCGGGTCAAGACGTGGTGTCTGTTAAGTCAAATGCGCAAAATAACAGTATGGTCAATATATTTGTTAGTAAAGATGTGGTGAACGTGAGGGTTTTGCGTTTTGTTTCTGGAACGCATTCAACTGGTAGGCTACTCGTAAACCCCGGAAGTAAATTTGAAGACAGGGCACCAGCTAATGTAGCCAAGTCTGAGCGCAGTAGGCTATATGGCTTCAGCACGATACAAAGAAAAAATAAGCTTGATCGGAGGTGTGGATCCATACAAAATTGAAATAGTCGCCATGAGTAAAGATCACTCATTGCCAATCATATCCGGACATTAACTATCTTGTGCATAGCGGCAGGTTTGACAGTGAGACATCAACCGATAATTGTAATAATGCGATTATTGAAATGGTCTTGTGAACGCCTTTATCTGATTTCCAAAATCGGGGTAAGGTCCATAGGACGATTGTGGGTTTTCATTTGCACATAACTATATTTTAATAAAACATTGAAGTCCGCCTGTCAATGACTTTCCCTAAAATTGTGTTCTGTTGCACCCCCTATTGTTAAATTATAAATGAAAAAAACATACACAATATTTTGTTATTTGAATGATCTTGAATATATATATATATTCAAGATCATTCAAATAACAAAATATCGTGTATGTTTTTATTTATTTATACCGGCCGCCAGCTGTTCAATGAACGGCTATAGGGAATGCGCAGTTTCGCGCTGGCTACAGCCTATTATATGCACAGTTTCGCGCTATGTAGGCTTTTATAAATAAGTATTATTCATTGGGGAGCTTGGACTCGCTGGGGACTGGTGGAGAGATGCAGAGCCTCCCCAGACGCGACATCTCCAGTTGGCTGAAGAGCTGCGCGCTCTGGCGTCCGGCGCCCCTCGCAGTGTCCACAGAAGAATACCCCCCAAAAAATACTTGCATGGTGAAGACACGCTGCAGCAAGAACAGAACTGTCTATCTACTGTCTACTTAGGCTATAAAAGAAATTCAATAGGGCCTTTACGTTGTACAGTAGGCTACAATTACAAGACGCATAGGCCTAGCCTACCGTAAAAAGTGATGCGTTCTCATATGCCTATATTAACTTAGATACTTAGAGATGTATTTCTCTTTCTGTTAGGATCAAAAGTATCATGAAAGCGGTTGTCATTTGATTCTGGAGCAATAACAATGGAATGATGATTAATTTACTAAAATCCATTTTCGGTTTAAATAAATATCCAGTACTGTACCTAGGCTACTATAATCTAACGTTAGCTGAAACCAATCAACAGCGAAATTAGGTGAGGTGGAAAACCGTTTGGAAATGGAAAATGTGAACGCACTCAGTCTTGCACGCACGCAGTAGCCTTGTACTAGAATGGATTCCCTGTCTCACGTTCTGCCTTTATTCAGGCTATGCACCTTGCAATCAATGTATTTTTATATCTACAGTAGACTGTAGACTCTGTCTTTTATTTCGATACTGGTATAGCCTACTTTCAGTGTGCGTCGTTATACTGTAGGCTAATAGGCTTTTCGCGACCAAGGACCGAATGATATCCATTGAACAGTCAAATCATCGCTAACAATGAAACAATGACTAGAACTTCTCCTGGGGACAGGGTGTGTTCAGATGGTATGGTAATACCATATGGCCATTATAGCGTGAACAATACAAATGGTAAGTGCAGCAAGATATTTTGAAATAAGATACCGTTGGTCAATGTTTTTTTTATTCCGTTTTTTTTATTTGCAAAAAAATTTCACACATGCATGTCATTGATATAGAAACACAAAATAAAATGCCTTAATCCTAGTACCAAATGCATACTGTATATCCTGTAATACAGTACTGTATTTTACAGTCCTCTCTTGCCCCATACAGCCAGCTCAACTGCGAAAAAGAGCCCTTGAAATAGAACTCCGACGAGTGCGCAACATCTCGTTGATTCGGTTCTTCAGCTGTTTCATGTTGGTGAAGGTGGGGCATCTTAGGAGAACTGCATCTGTGATGCATTTCCGGACGTTCTGTGGCAAGGCCTGCTTGCCTCGTGAACCATCCCAGTTGGTGTTCCGCACCCAGGCCTGATAAGTCCCACGGGTTAGGATGGCACGAAACAGAAGGGCACCATAACGATCTGGACGACCGTTGGTCCGTTGCCAGAGGTTCCGGCAGTGATCTGTGTCCAGGTCAGGAATGTGGATGTCAGGGAGAACTGAAGGGACAGGCAGCAGCGGGTGTCTGGGGGTGAGGTGTGCCATAGTCCCAGGGGTGTGACTCGCTGAGCTGCCAGGGGTGTGCCTCGCCAGGGTGTTGCTCCCAGGGGTGGAAGGGGTTCTCAGGGGGCTGGGGGTGCCAGATGCTAACGCTGCACGCAGCTCATCCATCTCTCTGTCTTTCCGCTGCATGGCCCCCCGTAGCTCCTCCATCTCTCGCATGGCCTTCTGTAGCAGCTCCTTCATGTCTCTGTCTTTCTGCTGCATGTCTCTGTCTTTCTCCTGCATGGCCTTCCGTAGCTCCACCTTCATTGCAGCCTGTCCAGCCTGTAGCTCGGCCCTGACGCTGTCCACCTCACTGGCTGTCCGCTGCAGCTGCTCTGCCACAATGTCACCATACACTGCTGGGCTCGAGAGTGGCATTGGTCTCGGATAGGCCACTGTCACTGCCTGTAACCAGAATAATGAAAATGGAATAAGAAACATTGTATCCTCAGACAATCAGTATGCTATTTTATGTTTTATTTATAACGACACATGTAAAAACTACCTGGCAATAACACTGATTAGAAATGTAGAGAAAACAGAGAAACGTACCGCTTTCTTTGCCACCATCCGTTTTTTAGGGCGCTGTGGGGTGTCTTTGCATGGTTCTTCTGGAGCTGTAGGCCCACACGGAGTCCGCTTTTTAGGGCGGGGGGTAGGACCATCACCAAGTGCTGGGAGTCCTGCATTTGGAGCCGGCGTCCTTCTCTGTAAAAGAAACAGACACAGAATATTGCAGTTAATAAGCAGAACAGCCATTAAAAGCTCAGTTGAGTACTTGGAATAGAGAACATTACGGTTGTTTTTTGTGTATAATAGCTGAGCCAAACGTACCTTTCTCAAAATCCTCTTGGATTGGCTAGGACCGGCTTGGACAGGAGGGCCAAGTGCTGGGCGCCCTGCATTTGGAGCCGGCCTTTTCGGTAGGTTGTCAGAAGAGGAGGATGCATTGCAGCCTGGCTTCTTCTTGTTGTAGAAACGATTGGTGTTCATTGTCAGTGGGTCTGTAACCTAGACACTGTTGTAGGCAGAGTATTTATTGATGGCTGGGCAAGGGCGTGGCCGGAAAGGTGTGACTCTGGGTGTGTCCCAGAGTATGCAAATTCATGTAAGGGTGGACAATCGGACTGGGCCATCATCTTGTGAATGAATGCCATAGAGTGCCTAATGGAAGCAGGAAGAGCTGTCCCATGAGACCATATTTCGAAAAAAATATGTAGGCTAGTCAACAGCGCTAAACATAATTTCCCGATCCCGTTTGAATAGAGAGAACACTCTGCTAGCTAGTTAGCCTACTGTATTAAACCTCTAGGGCCTACTTGTCCCGATACCTTGTTCCATATGAGTTAACAGATATAGCTAGACCCGACGACAGTTACCACTTTATTATGTAAGTGCAGTCCAAATGTTTCAATAAAGAGTCCTTATAATCAGTTCGTTAAACCCCTCATCCGTTCCCTGACGTTATAGCTCCCATGTTATGACGAGACTTAAATATGACGAGAGGTAGGCTATTCAATGGGTTTGTGTCAGCAATCCTGATCTGTAATCATTGAATAATGATTGAGTGAGTAAATTATTAAAAATAAGAATTGGATATGGAGTTTGGACTACTGGGGAAAAAAATAATTTAAGAAGATGGGAGGCCCGTCAACGACCCGAGGATGCGGTGAACCAAGTAGGCGAGGCTACAAGTTGGGTGAATGGGTGGACTTAATTTTGCCCTCTTGGTAAAAGTTGTGGGGCTTAAAACTAACTGATGAATTGATGAACTGATGAAGGACTATTGGAACATTGGAACATGAAATAGGCCTAGACAAAAGACTTAGGCATATAGGCTACTAGTTTCTACGGATTGTCCGGCCATTTGCTAATGTGAATGAATGCCAAATGAATGCCTAATCGGCATTCCTTCAATCAAATTGGTTGTTCAAATTGCTTGGCCTCCATTCATTGTGAACATTTTATAGGCCCAATCGATTAGCCTGTATTGTCCTGTAAATGCAACATCGACGTATTTGCTAATGTAGCCTAATGTAGCCTAATCGACCATAATGTGCTAATCAAATGCAACTAGGTCATGGTGACGTCAATGAATGCCAGTGTTAGGGTATGGGTTAACGTTGGCTAGCCTGATCATAAGTTTTACTTATGTATTTGTCTTTGCTATATTAAGATAAAATAACTATCAATCCCCACTGGTGATTTGGGGTGTTACAGCAGCAGAGTGACATAAGGCTACAGTAGGCCTTTTCTTTCCATAACATAGGCTACATCATCTACTGGTCTCAGAAGGCTATGTTAAATAGGGCTAAGGGCTTGCGTCGATTTAGGCTACAGATAAATTGAGGGTGTCCCTCAGTGAGTTTTAAATGAACGTTTGTAATGAATTAATATGCTTATTTTGCCCATATCTGCGGCGAGGTTTGAAATAGTAGGCCTATTCATCTGTTGAAGGTGATGTTACAGAGTGACAACATGCGAGACATGGGCAGACGTCGGCGTAGTCGTAAAAAAACATTTGCACACCCTAATCTTTATTGTTAAGTACAAACTTCTGCGTCATTACTGACATAAACCTGTTCAATAGCCTGTCTCGTTATATTCAAGTCTCGTCATAATATGGGCGCTACATGCATTGTGGTATTTCTTTATATAGCCAATTGTTTCTCAATAAACAGTTATGTCATCCTCTGAGTCCGAATGTAGGCTAATAGACCGGCAGCTCTAAATGCCTTCCCAATCAATGAGACATGGTTGTAAAAATTATGTTTTATTGATGAAAAGGGTAAAACTGAGAGAGTCATTGCATTGATCGATGCAGTCCGCTACCAGCAAACACTGAAAATACAGGTCCTCCAGCGAACCTGGACTAGACTATTGTAACCCCCCCCCCCCCCCCCCCCCAAATTCTTTTATATTCAAATAAACTGGATGAACCGGTTTCCTAGCCCTGGATCGTGGGAGGGGGGTAGCCTGCGTTAGCGGGTGCTTTGCCATGACCGGCCATTGAATTCGCTAGTTTGATTGATAGATGGATGGATTAACGTCCAAAGTAGATTGTGCAAGTATTGTATAGGCCCATGTGTAAGAGATGAATGGCTGTAACCATGAACTCAGCCAGAGGTAGGCCCTACTGTAGATTATCAGCATTATCACCAGTCTCAATTTATGTCTCAATTTATGTGTTGCCATTCATTTAAACCACCATCTCATGTAGACTACTTCTGTTGCTGCATTTTTACATTTATGCTTTCATGATTTTAGAGCGCAATAAACATTTTCCAGGATTCCAAAAAGTCCATCCATTCATCCAACTTTGTGCTGAGCGCAGCGCAGGCTGGTAGCCTACTGTCAAGGATCACGACTGATGCACTCCCTTAACACGTCTCGCATCTCCAGACCATCAAGAGAATTTGAATATGAAAGACCTTGGAATTCCAGGAGTCAAGGCCGTTTCAGACGGGGAGCGACATTCCGCCTGCGTTCTCGCTCGGATCAGCGGGGGACGCACGCGTCCTGCGCGCAGCGGGGAAAGCTGACTACAATTCAGCTCTTGTCGCGGGCGGGCGCGCAGCCTAGTTCCATGAGAACACTCCTCGGTCCAATTCCGTATAGTAGATCAGCCTGTGTATTTTCAACGAATGTATTATTAGACATAATATCATAATAACCAACATAATGACCTCCTGAGCTGCCTGCCTGATGGTCTCAGGGCTAAAGAGACCGCGCGTCGTTTTCCTCACCCTATTGGCATGCTATCAATGAAAGAAAATACATTGTAAATAAACATGGTTTTAGGCTATTGTTTTTATGATAACGTCATTGTAAACGAAAGTAGCCTATAGCCTATAATCCAATTGACTGGAACCAGGGGGTTTGACAAAAGTTATGAGGCAAAATAATTTGTCTTGACTGCATTCAAGATGTATCTCTCACATTAAAACTGCATACAAAGCTGGGAATGCTAAGAAAATTGCATATGTTTGCAAACTAAAACAAGTGAACACAATTTTACAATCGAAAATGCTTATGAGACCATTAATTTACTTATATGGGGCAAAAGTGGTTTCTCTTCCTGCTTCTGCCTAAGCCCTCCACAATACCACAACACAACGGTGTCATGTTTTACCGAAGGAGAAGTGAAGAAGACGGTAGCAGTAGCTAAAGCAGTTAGCTAATGTTAAGATCATTTCTCTAGCTGCTTTGCTGCTAATGCGAGTTCGTCTCCGTTCCTGCCCGAGAAACAGAACCATTTCAAACACATCTCTGGTCATCTCCGTAAGCCATCTTACTCGCCATGTTCCATATGAGAACACTCAGCCTAATGTATTAAACTTCTACTTGTCCCGACAGTTAACAGATATAGACCCGGCGACAGTTACAGAGATAGAAACTATAAATAGATAGGCTTTGTTCGTAATAATTAAATTACAACCAGACAGAGAACAAGGAGTTTGAGAACGGTAGGCTCATCTAATGTGCGAGATGAGCTACAGCAATGGGTCAATGAGTGGTAATACTGCGCCCCTATGGGCAGGCGAGCGGTGGTGCGGAATGACGTAAAGCGCCTGTTAGAATACCGCGGGTCAAGTTACATTCTTATGTTCCCACATCTGTATATGGTTCACACCAGTGGCGGTTGGTGACTCAAAAAACTGAGGAGGACAGGAGGAGAGAGGTGAACCGCCCATGGGCGCCGGGGGGCACTTTCCCTCAGTCAGTTATTATTTGAAATATCAGCTTTAAGTGGATTTACAGTCAATTGTAGCATATGAAAAACTGAATAACACTTTCTTTAACTACATGCAGCATTTATTTATCATATTCATGATAAAATATTACAAAACAACAATAAAACATTGTAAGCAATAGTTGTTGTAATGGATTGTACTCTTCTCTAAAGAGAGATAATAATTGATATTGGTGAGGAGCTGGAGAGGTTAGGTGATATATGAAAAATGTATTTGATTAGGGGACACTGAGGTGTGCTGGCTCTCAAACAATTTGTTGGCAAATAGATTTGACAACTGGACAATGGAATACGTTGCACAGCAAATGCAGTATCCAACAGTTCGCTCATGGCTAGCTAGCAGTGGTACAGCTATGGGATGAGCTCATTTGGGTTGCTGTCAAAGCTGCCACTCTTATGTTGCTATATGCCATCACTGGATGAGGAATAAGCAACGCAAAGCGATACATTCTCACACAAGCAGGAGCCAGGCTGTGGATTTCTCTGATCCGGTGTTGCGACCCAGTCTCTAGAAATGTTTTGGACGAGTTGCCGACAGTTTGCGCCTCCAGCCAATCAGCGCGCCTGCCTATGCCGTAGCCTGACGTGCACCTCGTAGCTAACGTTACCGGATATAGCCAGCCAGTGGAACTGTCATGTTCAGACGGCTCTAGCTTAAAAAGTATTTATGTCAGCTTGGATATTTAGATGGCTAGAATCAAGACAAATAGACGAACAGTTTGATGTATAATATGTCCCATAATACTTTCGGATGTATTATATTATGGAGCTACGAACACACAAAAAGTCTCCAATGGCACAGGGAAGAGAAACACAGACATCAACGCCGACTCAATCGGCCTTCACTGTGGTAAATCTGGAATCTGGAATGTGATTGGACTAACAAAATGTCAATATCTGAATCCTGTTCAGACAGGGCCGGAGTACTGTCCTCCCTTGCGGTGATTTTTCAGCGTTTTGGCCAATCACAAATTAGCAAGAAAAAAGGCATTACATTGATTTAATATAAAAGAACCCGCCCTAAGGGAGGCTAGCCTCCCTTCCATAGATATCTATGGGTCCTCCAGCTGCAGGTTATAGATGTCACTGTTGGAGCTTTAGAATTCAATAATGGGTTTTTATCCATAGGGAAAACCTGCTTTATGAACAAAACTGAGATAATATTTACTATGAATAAATAAATTCATATACAATATACAATACTGTATTTATATTTTAATCCCTCTCTTCTCTCCAAAAACTGAGGAGGACTGTCCTCCCCTGCCTCAATGGACGAGCCTCCACTGGTTCACACATACTAGAAATTTGACTAGGGTTAAGGCATACACTAGACGGTGCGGAAGTGATGGCGCCGGTGTGTGTGGCTTGCCGTCTGCCGCTGTCAGTTTTGTTTGTGCTTATACTGATTTTGACAGTTGTCACGAGAAATGTCAAGTCTCTACGGATTTATGATCGCCAAGCGCTTCTGGATATCCAGCTTGCTAGCAGAAATCTTGTCAAGTTTGATCCGGGACAGAAAACTTTTTCTCCGCCGCTACTTGCGGGAATACCTGCTCACCTTTACCGGGCAGCGGCCCCTCCTCCCCGGCGGAGGCGACCCAGAAGCCGCCGAGGTAAACGCAGCGGCCGACTGGCGAAGCTGAAAGCCTCACTGGTGATTTGTCCCGGGTCTACTTTGGTCGGATATGGATCCATCCATCGCTACTGTGTCTTCCGTCGCCCTCTGGAGTCTGTCGGCGCCTGGCTGGTACCTGTCACCGGCAGCGAGGAGTTTCACAGGCCTACCCGCCTCTGTTCTCCCCGTCTCCGCAGAGGAGGGGTGAACCCCCGCAGCCTTCGGCCTCTGGCCCGAGCGCCCCGGACGGTTCGGCACGTTGCGGCTCCCGCAAGGATAGCACTGGTGAATGCTAGATTGCTAGCAAATAAGACCTTTATTTTAAATGACTTCTTCATCATACGCGAATTGGATTTCTTGTGCATCACTGAGACTTGGCAGGGCGTTGGTGAGTCAAGCTCCTTTTCCGAACTCTTGCCGCCTGCCTGTACGTATTTCAATGTTCCGCGGACGACCGGCCGTGAAGGGGGAATTGCGACCGTCTATAAACAAAACTTTGACTGTAGACAACTGTCTTCGCTCTCATTCTCCAGCTTTGAGCTGAACATGTTCGAGCTGGGTCGCTCTCTCCCTGTACTGTGTGCGGTGATATACCGACCTCCGAAATACAACAAGCATTTCATCACTGACTTCTCTGACTTCCTGGCTGAAATAATGCCTAAATATGACCACTTTTTAATTCTGGGAGACATGAACATACATGTGTGCTGTCCCTCCAAGCCGTTGGCTAGAGACTTTTTAAATCTTATTGACTCATTTGATCTTGTGCAGTCGGTGACTGATCCCACACAAGAGCGCGGGCACACACTCGATCTTGTCCTATCTTATGGTCTATCCGTTTTTAACATCGAAGTTTGTGGTG
This sequence comes from Borostomias antarcticus, assembly GCF_949987555.1. Classification (NCBI taxonomy): domain Eukaryota; kingdom Metazoa; phylum Chordata; class Actinopteri; order Stomiiformes; family Stomiidae; genus Borostomias; species Borostomias antarcticus. The sequence continues at coordinate 1,882,572 of NC_140237.1, forward strand.
CATTTTTCTCAGATCATATGCCTGTTTTATTTGATGTATCTCTCCCATGTGATATCGACAAACCATCTGCACCGGCCCATCGCTGCCGTATGTTGAACCCTTCCACTGCTGTTCGCTTCTCGTCTGCGTTTACCAGCGCTACTCTACCCGGCCCAGTCAGCCCCATGTGTGTTAACGCGGAGGAGTTAACCTCTCAGTTTGACTCCACCTGTCTGCAAATCCTGGACTCTGTCGCTCCTCTGAAAACCAGGCGCTCCAAACCTAAACCCGAGCCCTGGTTGAACGACAGCACACGGGAAGCCCGGCGAGAATGCAGGAGGGCTGAACGTCAGTGGAAAAAGGACAAGCTGCATGTATCTTTTGACATTCTGAGGGACAGCTGGCGTAGATATCAGCAAATTGTCAAAGTTGAAAAAACGAAACATTTGTCTGATATCATTTTAATCGACTGCCACAAGCCTCAGGTTCTGTTTAAAACTATTAATGACATTCTTGATGTCCCCCAGTCAGTCCGCCTTGAAGCTTCCTCTGAAACATGTGAGCTCTTTCTGCAGTTTTTTACTGATAAGGTAGCCAACATCAGAGCCAGCATCTCCACCCCAACACACGACCCCTCTATTTTTGTCACCTGCCTGGCTACTTTTAGCCAATTTGAGCCTGTGTCTCTTTCCCAACTAGAGGAAATAATTTCCATTATGAAGCCCTCAGGCTCCCCCTTAGATGTCCTTCCCCCTCGGCTTGTCAAAGAGGCCAGCAGGGCTATAGGACCAGATGTCCAGAAAATTATGAATCACAGCCTCGCAGGAGATGTACCAGTAAATTTTAAACATGCTGTAGTGCAACCGCTGATCAAAAAGCCTAACCTGGACGCCTCTGTCCTTTCCAATTTCAGGCCAATCTCCAAGCTCCCGTTTCTTTCCAAAGTTCTGGAGAAAATTGTACTCGGTCAACTGATGTCGTTTTTGAACACACATCGTATTTTGGAAGTGTTCCAGTCTGGGTATAAAGCGCTGCACAGTACAGAGACTGCACTCCTAAGGATTTTTAATGATATATTTCGGGCTACGGACTCTGGTGACTCTCTTTTTCTTGTACTGTTGGATCTTACTGCCGCTTTCGACACAGTGGATCACAATATTCTGCTCTCCCGCCTGGAGCACTGGGTTGGCATCAAAGGTTCAGCTCTGGAGTTTTTCAGGTCATACCTGTCAGAGAGAAGCTTCTGTGTTAGCCTGGGTGACGCCGTATCCGCCACTGCATCTCTCCCTTGCGGGGTGCCCCAGGGCTCAATTCTTGGACCAATTTTATTTGTTGTATCTACTCCCCCTAGGATCTATTTTCACTGTTATGCAGATGATTGTCAAATCTACCGGCCCTTGAAACAAAACAACCCTGACTCTTTAAAACTGTTGTTGGCATGCCTGGAAGATGTCAAAGCATGGTTAGCTTTAAACTTTTTATGTTTTAATGACAGTAAAACCGAAGTCATGGTGTTTGGTCCCAGCAATGCCCATGTGTTTCCTCCTGCTGATCTAGGCCCTTTTAAACATTTTGTGAAGCCAACTGCCACTAATTTAGGGGTGAAAATTGACTGTGACCTAAAGATGGACAAACAAATTAATGCCGTAGTAGGAAAGAGTTTTTTCCAGCTCAGGAGGCTGTCCAAGGTCAAACCTTTTTTATCACGCTGTGTTTTTGAACATGTAATACATGCTTTTATGACTTCTCGTCTCGATTACTGCAATGCTTTGTATGTTGGTGTCAGTCAGGCCTCTCTCTCTCGCCTGCAGTTAGTCCAGAGCAATGCCGCTCGCCTGCTAACTGGTACACGTAAGCAAGAGCACATTACCCCGGTACTGGCTTCGCTCCACTGGCTTCCTGTGCGTTTTAGGATTGATTTTAAAATCTTGCTGTTTACTTTTAAGTGCCTAAATGGCTTGGCACCCATCTACCTCTCAGAACTGCTGGAACCCTATGCTCCTTCAAGGTCCCTCAGGTCCTCTGATCAGCTTCTCCAGGTTGTCCCCAAATCCAGGCTGAAGCTCAGGGGGGATCGGGCTTTCGCAGTGGCCGCCCCTAAGCTCTGGAACGAGCTACCTCTGCATGTTAGACAGGCCCCCACTCTGCAGGTGTTTAAATCACGCCTCAAAACTCACTTATATTCTTTGGCGTTTTCCTGACATGGCCTAAGAGACTTGTCCTTTTTCATGTGACATACTGCGTATGTTTTACTATGTGTTCTTTGTGTATTATTGTTGTTTGACTTGTACAGCACTTTGGTCAACTTTGTTGTTTTTAAATGTGCTCTATAAATAAAATGGTATGGTATGGTATGGTACGCTGTTGTAGACAACACAGGACTGGGAGCAGGACAGGACAGTGCAACGACATGACAGTTTTCTTGCATGCCAAGTTGGTCAGTTAGTGACATGTTTTTAATTGTCGTTTTGTGATCACTTTGTCTTTGTGATATTGTCTGATGACCAAGCCTTTTATCTAAGCAGAGCCTTAGCACATTATGGAGGAACCATGTCCCTTTCGGTCAGGGTATGATCGGATAATCTGTAATTCATTTGGAAACCACAATCAAAAAACTGAATTTCCGATTTTGTATTTGAAAACAAAAGCGTAAAAAATTGAATTACGAACCCATATTTCGTTGTTGCTGTCAAAATCAAAATATGAAGAGCAAGATAACCAAATTCAAATAAACAGTCCAATTTCGCTTTTTGCCAATACCTTTTTCATGTTTTCTTTATTAATTGGAAAATGATCGAATGCAGCCAGATATTCGTTTTTCGTTTGAAACCACCAAACAAAACGCGGAAATACTTGGTCTTTACGATTTTTCATTTGAACCCAAAAGCTGGAAAACTGAAGCCTTTTTTCGTTTTTGTCGTCAAACTCAAAATACGAAAAACAAGAAAACCAAATTCAAATAAAATGTCCAATTTTGTTTTTTTTCAATACCTTTTTTTTGTTTTCTTTTTTAAATGAAAAATGTATGAAGGCAGCCAGATAGGCTACACGGAAGTAAAAGTAGGAATATTTCTAAATAAAAGCCACCCAGAATCCGTCTAGAGATCCGTAACGTTAGCTGGATAGTGATGAATCTCTTTGTCTTTTATTATTGTCCTTGATTAGCTCTGCGTTGTGTTTTTTTGTTTCCAATAAAAGACGGACCCCCAATCTCTAGATACCACACAGTCCAGTGACTCCTTTCTCTAGGTGTTCCAAATGAATCTCTCCAACACGGGATTTGAGCTTCAGCAAAAGCGATTTATTCCAGAAGGTTTTACATACAAAAGACGATGGCATGCCTAATGTACAGTTGACCTCTCTGTATGCTGTCTGAACCCAAATCAAAGCATTGCTCTCATTGCAACGTTCTTATGCGGTTTGAGTGTCCCCCCTCCCTCGTCTCTTCTCCGATAAGACTGTTTCTCTGGTCTCTTCTGTGGCCTTGCTTTGTCCCATTAACCTACGCCGCCTCGGCGCCCAGGCCTTTATCTCTAACCACAACAATGGTGTTTTGCCCAGAGTGTACCAATCATAAGATGTCTTTATCTCATAAGTCTATGGAAGAGGGACACTTCTTACCGAAAACTCAAGCCGACAGCCATACTCAGAGGTCAATCATCATAATAAGGAAATAGCTAACAGGATCATATTAAAAGGCATTTCTCTGAAAATAAACAATATTCAACAATCCCTCCTAAGATTATACGTGAACACGCAGAATCATAATGATCAAGAGAAATGTTGACATCCAAAACCTGAACCTGAACAGCCATTATGCAGAAAGAAAAAGAATAACTGAACAGAAAAGCGTGCTTAAGATAAACAGATGAACAGTTACATAATATCCCAATCGTTGCTTCCCCCAGCAAGATTACAATTTCAAAGGAAAACAAAATAACCATCTATTAGGTTACTTCATGTATGAACCTAACATCCATACAGGTACACCCTATATAGAATAGCTTCACGTGTCCCTTAGACTATTCCTACAGAAAACCTGTTGGCACTGGATCTCAACTCCAGTCTACTGACATACGAACGTGACCTCCCTCCGGAACATGCCCTGCTAAGGATACAGCAAGATCTGTAAACACGTGTCGCTAGCTGCAGTAAGAAAGATATGAGCGGATTGCCCTGCAACCATCCAAACAGATCTGCGAAATGAGACACCTCGCCTATGTGTAGCGAATTAGTCATGGCTCTGATCTGTTCAATCTGATTCTGCAACAGGAGTTGATTATCCGCAATGGTGAAACAGCATGTCCGCCTTAATTTCTTACACTGCCTTCCGCATGCTAGACATCTCCTCATTAATCAAACCCTAAGCATCAGTTGTTCTGTTGGACAACGTCCCAAATGCCACTACAAGTTTCTCAATGTCCGTCACTAATAATTCGACCCCTATGCTATGCGCGAAAAAGAAAAGCAAACTATCTTTCTAGACCCTATGTGAGTGAGTAGGCCGTCCACAACCCCTGCCCTAGTCTCTCCTAGTATGGCGGATTTCAGAATGTTGAATCGGTCTTTCTCCCACTATCCCTTTAACCTCCTACCGCTGAGTACTGCAATCCTGATGGGTAACCACCCCTGGCAAGGTAACCCCAAACAAACAGGAACCTGTCCAGTTCCTTGGTAGGACCGTCTAGGCCGTTTCCCCCAAACCCAGTAGACCCCCCCTAGGGTGAAAGTTCCATCTACCACATTTCGGAGCAGTACAAAGCCTAGTATGCAGACACTGGCTGTGCCCCACATTCCCTGCTCCTCTCTCTCTCTGTAGACAAAACAACCCTGGGTTTTCTGCGGAAGAGAAACTGGTGAACTGATCTGAGCCCACTTTTGCGGTCCTAACCCCACGTTCTCTGTAGGTCCCTCCAGAGTGGAATCTAACCATCAATCTGAACAATCCCTCTTTCTAATTCAGCGTCTGCTACTTCCCTGGAACAGTTGATGTATCGTAGCATTAAAGTAGAGTTAAAGGGGTGTGCCATTTGAGGCACTCCGCTCGCTTGGGAGTCTGGGATCTGCATACACACAAAACATGGTGAAACATTCCTCACTGACTTCAAAGCAAGGTTCTCCACGGCTGACTGTGTGAGTCCAACCACGGAGAGCCACAGGATGATAAAACACAAACCCTTCATTATAGCAACCTGAAACCTAGTCTGTTAGTTCGAAATCAAAGTGTCTTCTCCCTGAGAGATGATCTTTAATTGCTGTGTGTATCTCTGCTGTGAAAGGAAGATTTACTCAAAATCCGAGTGTCCCCGACCCAGAACTAAATGACCTTTTTAACAAAATACACGTCCCAAAACCCCTGTCTCCGTTTCATGAGTATATCTCAAGTGCAACCTGGAGTTTTATTCACAGTGTAATGACCACTCATACACTTCACAATTGCTGGCATTGACGTCCTGTCCCCGACCAGCAAGCTATAAATGTAGGAGGAAATGGTTATAATATATGGTGTGTGGTGTGGAAGTTCAAGTGTCTGTCGTGACTGTCGCTCTCCGCCCGAGATGGTGTGGTCTTCCCTTTTGCTCCAGCACCCGCGGTCTGCGTGTCCCCAGTTAGCCCAGACGTACTTCTCTCCAACTTCACCTGTGAACACAGGAAAACACAAGAAACGGCGACAGTATCATGTATTCCAAAACTCAGTTTGTAACAGCATATATCTCTCACTCACTCTCTCATTCAGACCAGACCTAGAGATTATGGTTTCACAAAATTCTTAATTTTAGCATTACTAATTTCTAGAAAAGCCCCCTCCTCCACTCCAGACTGTGACCCTCCGAGAAGGTCCGTTCTAAGCCTGCCTGCGGTCTTAACACCCATTCTCCTGTCCCTTTAGCAGCGCTACAGTCATCCGAGCAGTGGGCACAGGTATAGAGCATTACGTCGTAATTCTCTAAGTTGTCGTCTTCATCCCGAGTCGGCCCCCATCACAAGACGTATGGTTCTTTAGCTCAAGGACTCTGCTCGAACAACAGCTGCCACGGCTGTCCCTAGTTTTGGGGTGCTAAGCCTGAACGCTATTCTACCCGATGTTTTTAAGTCTGGAGTGGTTGGCTCTTCAATTTATCTGATGCAGTACTACAAGAGTGTGTTCGCTTTGAGGTGTACTCAGTCTACTCTGTGTCTGGTGGTGCAACCACCTTGCATTGACTGGCATTTCCAGTTGGGTTTCCCTTTTATCTTTACTGCTGCGTGGGTGATGAACACAACCTGATAAGGTCCATCCCACTTTGCCTCTAAAGTCTCCCCCTGAAACTTCTTTATCATGACATACTGGCCTGGGATAAGAGCATGTCCCCCCTCGGGGATTTCGCTCCAGGCTGCCAGTACCTGTTTGTGAGCCTTGGCCACAGCCTTGCTCAACTCCTCATCAAAGTGTCGCTAGTGAGATGTACATCCGCTTTTCTAAGGTCGATGGCTCCGGGGGCCTCCCACAGATGACCTCAAACGGACTAAGTCCAGTTTCCCGATTGTGTGTTGCTCGAATGGAGCAGAGCACAAGACTCAACGCATCGGGCCAAGCCACCTTTTCTTGGTGGTATTTGGTGAGTCTCTCTTTGATGACACGGTTCATCCTTTCAGTCTGAGTCCACTGCTCTGAGGATGATAAGAACAGTGAAGTGAATCTGTGTTGCCAGATAAGGGAGCAACCGTTGTGGTGCAACCAATTTCTGACCTTGTCGCCACACTCGTCTGAGTTCATATCTGCCCCATTCTCCATCCAAGTACACACATCCCCCCCTCTCAGTCTCTAACTGCATCACCTTGTGGTCAGTGACAGTATCAATCTGATACGGGGGTGCAGATTGGGCTGAGGACAAATGGGCTAGTATGGTATCTCTGTGTCTATGTCTCTGTGTCTATGTCTCTATGTCTGTTCTGCTGCTTGTGATATTCTCTGCCCTAAATAAATGACCTGTTCCTGCATAATCTGAGCTTTCCCCAGACTGGCCTTGTCGCCCTGCTCATAAAGATGTGTCAGCAGGACTTTGAGGTCATGTTCGTGTTCTGACTCAGTCGCACTGGCCAGGAGAACATCATCCACATATTCATTTTTGTCTTTTGCCCAGATTGGCAAATTTGCTAAATCAGGTTTTGTTACCTGGTTTAGATTCCATCTGACTTTCCCTTGTTGAAACTGAAGGGATGAATTAATTTGTGTCAGCACATCAAGGCCCAATAGGGCTTCATTTACATCCCCCACCCAAAGAGAAGTGGTGAGAGATACAGGTCCCAATTCCAGCAAGAATGGCCTAGTTCTCTTCACCCATATCGGCTCTCCCCCTGCCCCATGCATGCACACTTCCTGTTTAGTTAGTTTACTGTCAGTTCCTGATAGGCACTGAGGAGGAAGTCAAGTTGTCTGCGCTCATTCAAGGACCCCCCTGATATACAGGCCGCCATCAGTCTGTATCAGGGCCGCCTCAAGGGCGCGGAGCGACGGCTCAACTAAAAATGGGGGGCTGAGAGGAAGGCCGAGAGGAGGGCTGAGAGGAGGGCAGAGAGGAGGGGGCCGTGCGTGGTGTCACGGCCGTCGGAGAGGGAGGGGGAGGGGTACAGGCCTCCACCAGTGTTTTTTTTGTCCTCTGCTGAGAGCGTAGGAATCTGGCTCAGCCAGTCATTAACACGTGGAGGTTGAGACCTCTGTTGGGTCCTGACCGGAGCCTGTGTCGGAGTATAGGCAGGCGAGTCAGGACCAACCGCGTATGCAGGTTGAGCCGCTGATTGCGGAGTCCATCCCTCTGCCCTCTTTTTCTTGCGGCATTCCGCAGCCCAGTGACCTTTGGCCCCACAGTAATTACAACGGTCTCTGGTTTTGTTAAAACCCCCCTTGGGCCTTGACTCCACTCTCTTAACCTTTCTCTCTACCTTTGGCTCCTCTGGCTGCTTAGTTGTGGCCATTGAGCGTGTTCGCACACCCATATTTTTGTCCAGGGCTGTGAGGTGCTCCACTAGCTCCCCATAGGCCGTTGTTTTAAAGTCTGGTAAACTGATTACCAAAGCATCTCCTAACCTGTCTGTTATGGCTTTAACAAGCGTGTCACTAATCTGTGGGTGACTGCTATTTGCTATGTTGCCATCGTCCACATCAGGCAACCCACTGTGTCGCAGGAACACCTGTCTCCATCTGAGTTCGAAATCGGCAAACGCCTCTGAAGCCTTTTGCTGGCAGCGGCTAATTTTAGACCAGTCGATGTCGACTGTTGCTTCCTCTCTTATCCATGTTCTAATTGCGTCCCACGCGGCCTTGACGTTGCCGCCCCGGGACCCTAGGTTTGCGTCGACTCTGGCTCTCAACACATCACGCTCCATTATTGACAGACTAGGACACATTATGGCTACTGCTTCATTTGGGTGTAACTGATAAAACCCTCTTAAATGGTCTATCTCGTCCCAAGTCACCATGCCCACCTCACGTGGGTGTTTAATAATAGCTGACCAACGCTCTAAGTATTGTGGTTTAGCTGGGACATAAGAGTGTGTCCCCCGTGTGCTAGTAGTGTCACCTCCCATCCTCAGGGGGCGCAAGTTAGAAGCAGCCTGTGATGGCTTCTTACACATGCGCTCTAGCGTCTGTCTAGTAAGCAGAGTCCTTCCTCTCTCTCGGGACACAGGAGGAACATCCTCTCCCTCGTCACTGGAGCCTGGATCTGGCTGCTCACCCGGGTCCACCTCCCGCTCGGGGGCGGCCCTTCCTTGTCTATCGTTTGTGTCAGACCGTGGCCCTATTGCGGACCTGAGACACATCGCCTCTCCTAAGTTCTCTTCTTCCTCTATCTCGTTCGCCCCTACTGACTTACGTGACTGGGGAAAAGCCAGCGTCTCAAGTTTCCAACCTTGCTCCCGACTCGGGCTGGTAACCTGTATGAAGTTTTTATGGGCTTCATCCAATCTAGCTGTCAACTCAGCTACTACACCCTCCTTTGCCATAAGCTTGGACCGCAGCTCCTGATTTTCTGCCCTAGCTGCAATCTGCGCATGCATACTGAGCTGTTCCATAACCAAAATGGTCCATTGATTACGTAGGTTTGAGCCTTCCTCAAGCCTCGTTGATTTTCCCCACGCCCTTTTTACGTTGTCTGAAGACCATACTCCCTCACAGATACCATATTTATCCCTTATAGCATTAAAGGCTTTCTCCAAGTTCATGTGTTTCCAAACGTACTGGTTTATGTCCTGTCTAATATCCTCTAGCGTTACATCGGGGGGGGCTGTCCCCCCTTTCTCTAATGTAGTTTTCTCAGATCTTTCAGGACTACCTTTAGGTGTTGCCATTGTGAAAGAGCAGTATTTTTAGTAAGATGGTAGTGAGCGGCTCTCTTACTGTAGTCTGCCTCTGGTTCTGTAGGGGAGGGGCGTTTGGCCAACTCTGCTGAGGCGAAGAGAGAATGTATCAAAATACGGCGTGTTTTAAACCAGCGCTTAACCCAATATGCCACCCTAGACTATATATACATACGCACGGCCTATGCACACATACATACACATCTAGTTTCCATACCCTGCAATAAGCATAAATCGGACCGTCTTCGACGGTGTTCTATCTCCTCCTCCGACTCTCCTCCTTAAACCTACTCTGCTCTCACTGATAGTCAAGCGACTGGCTGACTGTAGTTTAGCTCTGTGGCTGTGTAAAGGAGGGGCTGAGTCGGGAGTGAGAAATAACGGCTCCAGCACTCCGCTGGAGCAGATAAGCTCTTGGTTCACACAGTATGATTTTATCACAGTGACCTAACCAAACCGCTTCCCTAGACTGTGCATAAATAAATACACACCTAGAATCCATGGGCGACAATGCACATACATCACACACTTCCCTAGACTATATATCATGTACATCTAGAATCCATGTGCGACAATACACATACATCACACACCCAACCAACACCCCGGTCTTTCACGGGGGCCCTCTCAAGGACTGCGCAATCCTTAGAAGTGAAATACCCTCCACCGATCTCTCGCCATGGACGGGCAACCCCAGGGTGATAACCCTGCTGGTCTTCCTTAAGAAAATCTTAAGGGCCTTATACACCTGTACACAGTATTTCATGCGATAGGCACCCCAGGATGTAGAAATATCCTGCTGGTCTACTTTAAGGCAATTCCTTAAAGGTCACATAGGCCTACACACAAGGAAGTGGTCTACTTCACATAACAAAACACATGCAAGCACCGTGGCAGGTACTCTAGGATGTACAAATATCCTGCTGGTCTACTTTACATAACAAAACACATGCAAGCACCGTGGCAGGTACTCTAGCATTCCAAACAGCAGACATGTAGCTACATATAGACATACATTTACATCCAGCACTGGTTTTGTTTTACGTGTTGAGAGATTATGTGTGGCATTCTTAGATTTACTGATTGGTTCTTTAGGATCGGGACATCCAACCCACTCACCCGTTGTAGTTTTTGGTCGTCTCTGAGGCGGATCAGGTCACAGCTGCTGACAAGGCGTCCCCTGCTTTCACAGCTGCGGCTGTTCTGCTCGACCGGTCTTTGGGCTCGTCCAGGTTTTGGATGTCCGATCCGGGTCACGGCACCAATTGATGAATCTCTTTGTCTTTTATTATTGTCCTTGATTAGCTCTGCGTTGTGTTTTTTTGTTTCCAATAAAAGACGGACCCCCAATCTCTAGATACCACACAGTCCAGTGACTCCTTTCTCTAGGTGTTCTAAATGAATCTCTCCAACACGGGATTTGAGCTTCAGCAAAAGCGATTTATTCCAGAAGGTTTTACATACAAAAGACGATGGCATGCCTAATGTACAGTTGACCTCTCTGTATGCTGTCTGAACCCAAATCAAAGCATTGCTCTCATTGCAACGTTCTTATGCGGTTTGAGTGTCCCCCCTCCCTCGTCTCTTCTCCGATAAGACTGTTTCTCTGGTCTCTTCTGTGGCCTTGCTTTGTCCCATTAACCTACGCCGCCTCGGCGCCCAGGCCTTTATCTCTAACCACAACAATGGTGTTTTGCCCAGAGTGTACCAATCATAAGATGTCTTTATCTCATAAGTCTATGGAAGAGGGACACTTCTTACCGAAAACTCAAGCCGACAGCCATACTCAGAGGTCAATCATCATAATAAGGAAATAGCTAACAGGATCATATTAAAAGGCATTTCTCTGAAAATCAACAATATTCAACAATAGTGTGATGGACGGAGTGTACTGGCCCTGCCCTGTGTCCGTAACGTTAGCTGGATAGTGTGATGGACGGAGTGTACTGGCCCTGCCCTGTGTCCGTAACGTTAGCTGGATAGTGTGATGGACGGAGTGTACTGGCCCTGCCCTGTGTCAACAGGTTACCTGCCACATCTCCTGAGAGGGTTCGGCTACACCGTGTCTTCAGCCTAGAGACTGATTGAGAGCATATAGCCTATTTTATACGTATGTATATACGTGTAATGTCTATGACTGATTACAATTGAACTGATTTAATATCAGTGATAGGGATAGGATATAGGGACTGCACAGTAGGCACATATAGCTAGGGGAAGATTTTAGTTAGGGTGAAGTTTTAGCCCTCGGCAAGGAGTAACAGACCAGTCCCGGGTAGGCCTACCCCCAGTGTTCATTGAGTAGGCCCATAGAGAAGATTAGATAGGCTATAAGAAGTCACACATGTAATGCCCCATCTTTAATACATATTTCATACTTTTTGATTACGTTCGCCTGGACCATGTGTTTGTGCCTACACACTAATACCCCATTTGTAACATTTCGGTAGGCTACAATGTGGAGCTGTGTTGCATCATATCACTGTATCGCACCTTATAGTGGCAAAAAATAATTTATCATAATTTTCCAGTCTCTCGCCTAGGCTATAGCCTATTTCATCCACTCAATGGCCGCGGATGTCAACTCAAAAACAATTTTCACCGTACGTCACTCCAACTCCGTCGATTCCATAGTTCTATTAACATGAATTCAGTTATATGAACTGTAGGCACCCGGCAGGGCAGACAGTGGGGAGCACAGTAACTGGAGGTCCGAGCAAGTTGCTAGTCCGCGCTAAAGCGCATTTATTAAGCCAACAACAAAAGTCAAAAATGGCAACAGAAAAACTGGTTGGCTTCTGGCCGCTCGGTCCTCGGGGTCCCTCAGCAGGGCTGCGTGGGGACCGTGACACAGAGCTCGCGCTCCGTTCTGCGGGAGACAGACGAGAACCATGGTTAGCAAAAGATAGGCTAATTGCTGTGTTAATTTGGCTCACAGGTTGTAGTTTCACCCTTCTTTCTGTCAAGGTGGCTGCTGTGAAAAGGGTCTATTGGAGGTGCCTTTGATTACCCCTAGAGTTGGCACCTCTGGGGCTGTCCAGTCTGTTCCACTGACTGTACTGTGCTTGGTAAAACCACAGCAGGTACCTCAACAATATTTGATCCAAGTGTGCAGTATGCATGTCCAATATATATTTGACCCAGGTGTGCAGTGTGTGTGTGTGTGTGCATGCATAAAGTGTACAAACTATATGACATAGGTGTGCTGTCGCTGTGTATGTGTATCACTGTGTATGTAGTGGATATATTTGGCCCAGGTATACAATCACTGTGTGTGTGTGTGTGTGTGTGTGTGTGTGTGTGGCCCAAGTGTACAGTCACTGTGTGTGTAGTGTGTATATTTGGCCCAGGTGTGCAGTATGTGTGTGTGTACAGAATAGTGTGTTTGTATTTGGAGCCACGTACAGAGTTGGATCTGGGGAAGTCGTAGCCACCATTGACCTGCGATCATAGGCCTTCTCTGAGGGAGCGACACCCAAAGCTCGTTCCTGTTGCTAGAGTAAGAACACAGGAGCTCGCCATTACGATTCACAGGCAGGAAGTCATCCATGATCACCTGGGAGGGAACAGACAAGACAGACAGATAAGAGACAGACACAGCAGACATGAGAGATAGAATATTACATATAGACAGAGACACAGCAGACATCAGAGATAAAATATTAGATATAGACAGAGAGAGACACCAGAGAATAGAGATAGACAGAGACAGACACAGGAGACACCAGAGATAGATAGGCAGCGAAAGACTTCAGAGATAGATCAGACATCAGAGTTACACATTTGGCATAGAGATATCCTACTTCAGTGATCTTACCCATCACTAGTCACTTCCTACAGGCTCCCTGTTACCAGACCAACATATTAACACAATGACATTGCCCCACTACACAACTCTCCCTAGACAAGGATCAATGGCCTATCTCTCCTGGCTGAAATGCACAATTTGGCAGGTGGGACCTCTGTGCTGCTGAATGGACCTTTTTACCAGCAGACATTTTGAAGTGTCATAGCATAGCTAAACACAGGTGTAATTAATAACATTCTGGTCTGTATGGTGGTAAGATGACCCGGTCGTTACTGAACACATCAGCAATCAATATGTCCGACATTAGTATATAACTAACTAACTATCCCCCCCTCCCCCCGTCCATCACGCTACAATTAGGCTAGTCCAACCATAACCAGGTGCGCTTGGTAAAGTCTGTGCATCACAATCTAGCCCGAACCCTGCATGCCTCAAACCCCAGCCTCTCATCACGGGCAAGGCATATTCATTACCTCAACAACAAACAGACACATTGCACACTGAAATATAGGCTAAAGCCTAAATTATTTAACCAGATAATTATAGTAAATATGAGTATTCTTTCCACTAATAAGATGTGATACAGTGATAAATATGATGCAACACAGCTCCATAGTATCTATAGCTATGGACCTCTAGCCTACTTCCACCCTCGAGTGGCTTTTATTTAGAAATATTTACTTTTACTTCCGTGTATCTGGCTGCCTTTGTTAATTTTTCTTTCTAAAAAGAAAACATGAAAAAGGTATTGGCAAAAAAATCAAAATTGGACGGTATATTTGAATTTGGTTTTCTTGTTTTTCGTATTTTGAGTTTGACAACAAAAACGAAAAAAGGGTGAGTAATTCAGTTTTCCAGCTTTTGGGTTCAAATGACAAATCAGAAAAAGTATTTCCGCGTTTTTTTTGGTTTCAAACAAAAACGAATATCTGTCTGCCTTCGATCATATTCCAATTAATAAAGAAAACATGAAAAAGCTATTGGCAAAAAATGAAATTGGACTGTTTATTTGAATTTGGTTATCTTGCTCTTCATATTTTGATTTAGACAACAACAGCGAAATACAGGTTTGTAATTCAGTTCTTCCACTTTTGGTTTCAAATACAAAATCAGAAATTCAGTTTTTTGATTGTGGTTTCCAAATGAATTACGGATTATCCGATCATACCCTGACCCTGAAATGTGGTGGCCACATTTGTTGGGAATTTGGGTGGAAACAGTGTGGAACATCATTGCATAGTTTGACTGCCATTTCATACCAACATTATGAGAAAGTGGAGAAGTAGGCTATACCTTGTAAATCAAATCACCATTCGAAAATACTATAGGTGTGCAATTCGTTTGTACAGTCTGGTAGTTAAATTGTTACAAATGGGCAAGCGATGACATTGGAGGGAAATGTATACTGACACCGATGATTGTTTCAGAAATGGTCTGAGACAAAATAATGAAATGTTATACATAAGTATTGTGAAACACTGGACATATTCTAATGACCGACAAGGAGAGAGGAAACAGTCCAAGTTAATCAATAATAACTAGGCTCACTATGAACAGTGTGTATTATTGGCTCTGTTCTGACGTCAGTGGACAGTTCATTCCACCACTGTGAGGCCAGGACAGAAAAGAGCCATGGCCGTTACAATCTGCCATAGGGGGGCTTGGAGCAACTGGGGAACCAATCACCTCAAGGCAGCAGAGCTTGACCACAGCCTGGAGGTAGGAGGGAGCTGTTCATTTGCCCTGTAGGCTTGCACCACAGTCCTAAACTGGATGGGACAGCGCAGGGAGCCAGTGCTGAGAACGAAGTAGGGAAGTTGTGTGGAAGAGCATGGGGCTGTTGAACACCAGGTCAGCAGCAGCTTTCTCCAGGAGTCTGATGGCCAACGCTGCAGGATGGCAGCAAGTAGAGAGTTGCAGGAGTCCAGGCGGGAGATGACAACAGCCTGGATGAGCACTAGCTCCGAATCACACTCAGATTTCTTTCCTAGCACAAAGTTTGATAAAAGATGAGTATTAGCAAAATCTAGGAGAATGATTATATCAGTGTACAATGAGGGGTTGGGTCGCGGAGGCAGCAGTTCCAGCAGGGGGCCCCAGACATCCCTTTCCCTGGCAGCATCAACCAGCTCTGCCTGGGGTATCTTTAGCCGCTCCCAGGCCAGTGCGGAGATGTAATCCCGCCACCTAGTCCTGGGTCTACCCCGCGGCCTCCTCCCAGCCGGACACGCCTGGAACACCTCCCTAGGGAGGCGCCCAGGAGGCATCCTCACTAGATGCCCAAACCACCTCAACTGGCTCCTTTCGACGCAAAGTTGCAGCGGCTCTACTCCGAGTCTCTCCCGGATGACTGAACTTCTCACCCGATCTCTCAGGGAGACCCCAGCCACCCTCCGGAGAAAATCCATTTCGGCCGCTTGTATCCGTGATCTCGTTCTTTCGGTCATGACCCATCCTTCATGACCATAGGTGAGGGTGGGGACGAAGATAGACCGGTAGATCGAGAGCTTTGCCTTTTGGCTCAGCTCTCTTTTCGTCACAACAGTGCGGTAAAGCGACTGCAGAACCGCACCAGCTGCTCCGATTCTCCGGCCAAACTCCCTCTCCATGGTTCCCTCACTTGTGAACAAGACCCCCAGATACTTGAACTCCTTCACTTGGGGTAAGGACTCATTTCCTACTCGGAGCGGACAGGCCACCGGTTTCCTGCTGAGAACCATGGCCTCAGATTTAGAAGTGCTTATTCTCATCCCAGCCGCTTCACACTCAGTTGCGAACCTATCCAGAGAGTGCTGGAGGTTGCAGGCAGCTGATGCCATCAGGACCACATCATCTGCAAAAAGCAGTGACGTGATCCCCAGCTCACCGAACTGCAAACCCACCTCCCCCCGGCTACGCCGCGATATCCTGTCCATGAAAATCACAAACAGGATTGGTGACAAAGCGCAGCCCTGGCGGAGGCCAACACCTACCGGAAAGGAAGACGACTTACTGCCGAGGACCCGGACACAGCTCTCGCTCTGGGTGTACAGGGATTGGATGGCCCTAAGTAGGGACCCCCTCACCCCATACTCCCGCATAACCCTCCACAAGACCTCTCGAGGGACCCAGTCGTAAGCCTTCTCCAAGTCCACAAAACACATGTAGACAGGTTGGTTGGGCAAACTCAAAAGCCCCCTCCAAGATCCTTGCGAGAGTGAAGAGCTGGTCGGTAGTTCCACGACCAGGACGAAATCCGCATTGTTCCTCTTCGATCTGAGGTTCGACTATCGGCCGGACCCTCCTTTCCAGCACCTTGGAGTAAACTTTCCCTGGGAGGCTGAGTAATGTGATGCCTCTATAATTCGCACACACCCTCTGGTCCCCTTTTTTTAATATTGGGACCACCACCCCAGTCTGCCACTCCTTCGGCACTGACCCAGACTTCCACGCAATGTTACAGAGGCGTGTCAACCAAGACAGCCCCTCTACACCCAGCGCCTTCAGCATTTCTGGACGGATCTCATCAGTCCCTGGGGCTCTGCCACTGTGGAGTTGTTTGACTACCTCAGTGACCTCCTCCAAGGACATTGACGACCCCCCATCATCTTCCGGCTCTGCCTCGATCGTAGAGGGTGGATTAGTCGGGTTCAGGAGTTCCTCAAAGTGCTCCTTCCAACGCTCAACCACCTCCTCAGTTGAGGTCAGCAGTGTCCCCTCCTTGCTGTATACAGCTTGGATGGTCCCTCGCTTTCCCTTCCTGAGGTGTCTGATGGTCTTCCAGAAACACTTTGGTGCTGACCGAAAGTCCTTCTCCATGGTTTCTCCAAACTCCTCCCACACCCGCTGCTTTGCCTTGGTCACGGCCGAAGCCGCAGCCCTCCGGGCCAGTCGATACCCTGCAACTGTTTCTGGGGTCTCCCGGGCTAACATAACCCGGAAGGCCTCCTTCAGTCGGACGGCTTCCCTGACCACCGCTGTCCACCACGGTGTCCGAGGGTTACCGCCCCTTGAGGTACCTATGGCCCTCAGGCCACAGCTCCCAGCCGCAGCTTCAGCAATGGAGGCTTTGAACACCGACCACTCATGCTCGATGTCCCCAACCTCCACAGGGATGCCTGAGAAGCTCCGCCGGAGGTGGCAATTGAAATCTCTCCAGACAGGCTCTTCCTCCAGACGTTCCCAGTTCACCCTCACTACACGCTTGGGTTTTCCAGGTCTGTCCAGAAGTTTCCCCCGCCATCGAAACCAGCTCACCACCAGATGGTGATCAGTGGACAGCTCTGCCCCTTTCTTTACCCGAGTGTCCAAAACGCATGGCCTCAGATCAGATGATACGATAACGAAATCGATCATTGACCTTCGGCCTAAGGTGTTCTGATGCCAGGTGTACTTGTGGGCATCCTTGTGTTCGAACATGGTGTTTGTTATGGACAAACCGTGACTAGCACAGAAGTCCAACAACAAAACACCACTCGGGTTCAGATCGTGGTGGCCATGCCTCCCAATCACGCCCCTCCAAGTTTCTCCATCATTGCCTACGTGTGCATTGAAGTCCCCCAGTAGGACAGTGGAGTCCCCTGCAGGAGCCCCCAAAAGGACTCCACTCAGGGTCTGCAGGAAGGCTGAGTACTCTGAACTGCTGTTCGGTGCATAACCACAAACCACAGTCAGAGTCCCCCCCCCCACAGTCCTAAGGCGCAGGGAGGCGCTTCAGTATACAAACAGGAAAACAGGAAAGGCTGTGGCCTTTCTCCTGCAGTGCTGTCCGTCCTGATGATCTGCAGTCCGATCTACAAGCGGACAGTCTTGTTCTGAGCTGCTGTGGAGTTTGGCGGGGGACATGTGACGTCTCGTCCCTCATCAGAACAGAACTCTCTGATCTTGTCAAAGAGATACGTCTGTCTGGCCATGTCCAGTCCGGGTGGGGCTTGCACAAGAAGACCTTCTCTGGGGGGCAGGACATCAGGCTTGCGCAGCAGCTGAAACTCGACTGCCGGTGCATCACGGTGTTCTCTGGCCACAACCATGCCAGGTCTCTCAGCATCAAAACTGCAATAGAATAGAAGGAAGAAAGTACATTAAACTATTGCCCACAGTACTGGCACTCCATATAGATAAAATAGTACCAGAATGTGTTGATTAAATAGACTAGCTAATGCATGATAGGATGAACGTATTCTCACCTGTTGTGCAAAATCAAAGCTGTAGTGCATAGTGATCTTCTTGCTGGCTGGTATGAAGGGAGAGCTGCAATTCCTTACAAGCTGGAGCTTGTTTTTGCTCATCCTGTAACCAAAACAAAGAAAAAGGTGTCAGACTACCATACCTCTCATGCTCTCTCATTCTGTTTCTCTCTATAATATAGCTACCTAGCTCGATATTAGCTGCCTCGTTGGCTAGTTTAGGAACAAAGGGCTAGCTCAGCTAACTAGCATGTTAGCTAACGTTAGCTAGCTAGCCTTTGTTAGTTAGTGCTAGTGCCTTTGTTATGCTAGCTAGACTTAGTCACTTGTTTAGAAAGGAGCTACTGCTAAACAACTAACGTTAATGTAATGTAAACAGCACAGATAGTATAAAGATCAGCTTACCCCAAAGCAAAGCAGAATGCTTGGCGGTGGTGTGAATCTGGTACGTCGTTCGACGTTTCGCTTGGAAGCAACTTGGTAGCAACAAGTTGATACAGTCATCTCTGTATCACAGGTCATCAAGAATAAAACTCCGTATACGAACGAGTCCTGCTCTGCTGGAGTTTTTGCTGCTCTTAAAACTCTTTCCATGCCCTGGATGCCATCCCCGTCTTCTCTTTAGCAAAAGCTGTAGCATCCATGGTTTAACTTTTGACTGAATGTAAACAAAGCCGGCGTGTTGTTTGGGAAGGGTTGGGGGCGGAGAACCCGGAAGCAATAGCCAATGAAACCAAATCATGCTAATCGATCTGCCCGCCCCCAAGCCCGGCTCGAAATCAGCTAAAAACGAGCTTAGTTTGCAGACTAATTAAACGTATTTCGTGAACCTAAAACTGTTGTCTGTTATAGTAAGTAGGTTCTTCACAACTTCAACTTTGGTAATACATAAAAAAACAAAAAACGAAAAAAAAAGTTTTTTTAGTTATTTTGCCCCCTTGCGCATTTCGGGGTTTGCCGAGTTGCGGACCAAATCACCAGCCGCTGTCACATATGAAGTGGGTGAAAACATGGTATCAAATTGTATTCCCTGTTATTAAGCAGTCATTGTGTTTTATGAAGGCATTTTACAGTATTACTACACCAGGATTAGAAGTAACTCAGAAAAAGAAAAAAAAACTTTGACATATCTGTCTGTAACACGGCCTAGTAGCCTGCCAATTCACAATACAATAATATTGTGACACTTTGGTTGGTTTGGGGTGTTAGGGCTCTTCCTGTAGACAATCTGTGGAAATATAAAGTAAATCCAACCAGTAGATGGGAAATGATGCAGAATTACCTTGGAACTCCTTTTTCAGGGCAGGCCTGGAGCATTTGGCTCTTTTTTGCAAATGTGGTGAATCACTTTATTGAAGAATTTCATGTCTTTTTCAAAACAAGTAAAAAGTCTGATCATTCATTTTATGAAGGGAATAAGTCAAAATTCAGAAAAAAATAAGGTCAGGTTTTGTTCTATCCCTGATTGAAGAGTAGGACCAGAATTAAAAGTGAATATTCCTCATACAAAATACCTTTTTGCTCTTTCCGCCTATAATAAGGCCTTATATAGAAGGCTGCTGATTCAAAATGGAACCAAATATTGGCATCCTGGTTGCTTTGGGATATAGGGAGACTATATGTAGACCATCTGTGCAAGTATGGTGTAAAAACAACCATCTGGTAGAAAATGACAAAGGATTATCTTGGAATTCCCTCTTTCAGGTTAGGCGTTTTTTGCACTTTTTTGGCCTATGGGGTAAGTCACTTCATGGATGAATTTCATGACTTTTGCAGTAAAAGTAAAACTTGGGACAATCCATTTCATGAAGGGGACATATTAAGGATATGAAAAAACAATGTCCTGTTTTGTTCTACCCCGGGTAGGGGTATCTCAAAAACTAAGGCTCTTTTGAGGGTTGGTTCCTCCACTAATAAGGTGGAACGCCCAACCAAGGAGCAGTGGCTGGGTGTTGTGGAGGAGATTTATGTTATGGAGAAGTTCACGCATGCATTGAGGATGCAGGAAGGAAAGTTTGAAGGGAGATGGGAAAAATGGATGGATTATAGAAGGAAGTGTGATGATACCACTAATATTGAAATTGTAATATTTGAGTAAGAGAAAATAGCTGCATTGTGACTTGATGGAAGTACCCATAAGCTGTTATTGTTATATATATACTGTTTATTGTGTTTTTTGTTTTATTGTATTGTTGTTGTATGGATGGAAAATGCTAATAAAGATTAAAGTTTAGAAAAAAAAGAAAATGTATCTTGGCATATGCACTCACCAACAAGACAGCCGTCACGCGCAGCGCCTGCCTCCAGTCTAGCCCCTACCCTGCTGTGCGCCAAGATGAATGAGTCGTGTGGAGCCAGGCCACTGTGCCACTACACTTGTGATGAGCATGTCGGCGTCACATATGATTTGGCTATTTATAGTGTGCACATTTTGGGCAGTGGCTAGTTCCAGTGCGAACTAGAATGGAGAAGTAAGACGTCTCCTTCCCTCCACTAGTCTGGGGGTCCACCTTGGGCAAGTGGTAGTACCCCCTAGCCCCCCTACCTGGGGTTACAGGTAAAAACCCAGATGGATCAAGAACTCAGAGGAAGAGAGACCCGGCCCGGAGGAAGTCCGAGGCCCTCGTCTGGAGCCAGGCCCAGACGGAGGGCCCGCCTGCGAGCGCCTGGTGGCCGGGCTTACCATGGAGCCCGGCCGGGCCCAGCCCGAAAGAGCTACGTGGAAACACCATCTCCTCCGTCCCGTGGACCCACCACCTGCATGAGGAACTGTCGGGGTCGGGTGCGCTGCCAACTAGGTGGCAGTGAAAGCGGTGGGCACTGACGGACCGGACCCGAGCGGCAGAAGCTGGCTCTGGGGACATGGAACGTGACCTCGCTGGGGGGGAAGGAGCCGGGGCTTGTGAGGGAGGTGGAGCGATACCAATTATACCTGGTGGGGCTAACCTCCATGCACAGCACCGGCACCAAACCCCTGGATAGGGGTTGGACCCTGTTCTTCTCTGGAGTTGCTCACGGTATGAGGCGTAAGGCAGGTGTGGCTATACTAGCTAGCCCCCAGCTGAGCACCTCTGTGCTGGAGTTCACCCCGGTGGACGAGAGGGTCACCTCCCTGCGCCTTAGGACTGTGGGGGGGGGGGGACTCTGACTGTGGTTTGTGCTTATGCACCGAACAGCAGTTCAGAGTACTCAGCCTTCCTGCAGACCCTGAGTGGAGTCCTATTTGGGGCTCCTGCAAGGGACTCCACTGTCCTATTGGGGGACTTCAATGCACACGTGGGCAATGATGGAGAAACTTGGAGTGGCGTGATTGGGAGGCATGGCCACCACGATCTGAACCAGAGTGGTGTTTTGTTGTTGGACTTCTGTGCTAGTCACAGTTTGTCCATAACAAACACCATGTTCGAACACAAGGATGCCCATTAGTACACCTGGCATCAGCAACAACACCTTAGGCCGAAGATCGATGATAGATTTTGTTATCGTATCAGCCGATCTGAGGCCATGTGTTTTGGACACTCTAATCTAAAGATCTAAAGTTTCCCCAGGCAGAGCTGGTTGATGCTGCCAGGGAAAGGGATGTCTGGGGCCCCCTGCTGGAACTGCTGCCTCCACGACCCGATCCCGGATAAGCGGATGAAGATGGATGGATGGATGGACATTTTTGCGATTCACATAGACGTATTAATTCACTGATGGTGCCCTTATCAATATGTGGGTGCAGTCGCCATCACTGCCACCTCTTTGGAGTTCTATCTCGGCCAGTAGGCAGAGTAGCGCCGGATTCATTTTGGCTCGCATTATGCACAGGAGGACTGTCATTTATATGCTTACCAAACAGCAAACGGGTCCACATGATCACATATTAATGACAATCTAATTGGTCAACTATTGCCGTTTGATGGAGTGCCTGCATTAGGTGTGTGAGGACATATTGCGCAGAAAGGTTTGGGACAGCGCATAGATTAAGTTTGGTGAACAAATCCATATCGGACCATTAATGAGCCGGTTAGAGGACACGATCTTGCATTGTGATATATGTTTGTGCTGAATTGGGCTATTAGCCTACATGATTGTGTGTTTATAAACTCTCGCTCTTCCTCTCTCCATCAAACATTGTAATTCACCGACGCACCACTGGCATTGCCAGTTCCCTGTTTTCAAAAAGGGTGTAAAAACCTGGCTATCGGTACGCTGAGTCGAGAGGTGTCGTAGAAAAGCGCGTAAAAAGGCGACTAAATAAACGCTCTTTTAGGTTGATAGATCGCGTTGTGGATGGGGGGGGGGGGGGGAGAGGGCGTACGCCTGAAATCGTGGAAAAGGCTGTGTAAAGGCGTACCTCAATGATAAATGAGGCCCCAGGCTCTTCTCCCTGAGGAGACTGGTGATGCGAGTCTACTGGAAGACAGCCACCCACCTGCTGGAGTTCACCTTTCATTTTTACTCTTTGCCCCAGATGTATGTCCAGTCATAGTAAAAAAAAAAAAAAGTCCTGTCATCGTACAAAAATACATTATAAATATTTATCTATTTATTATTTGAGCAACGTGCTAACTCCTCAAACGGCACTGTGATATGATTACACAATATCAAAATAGAGAACAAAAGACTTCAACGCCACATTTTGTTATTTATGTTTGTCTTGCAATTGGAATCTGTTTTCAAGCGTTATTGTAGATTTTTATTGAAATGTCGAATGCTTTATAAATACAGAAAGTAGTGTACTGTAACACTTAAATTCATCTTCCATTTTAAAATGTTTTCTGTCCATAATTGTCTCCTCAATATCTATTATATAAAGGGCATGTGTATAATAGAAATACGGTAAATAAGTTACTATGGAAATGTTCAGTAAAGCAAACAATGGCTGTTTAAAAAAAATCCATACAAGTATTTTGAAACAAAGCCTACTTCATTTCACATCAAACACCAAGCCTGAATTCTTTCATAGTGGAATCTGACATGGGGTTAAGTTGTTTTAACCATGGTGTCGATTTACTACTTTATAAAAATAAAAAAATGAAATTAATGACACTTAAATCAACATTTGCCTCATGACAGAGCAGCCTCGTATAGCATCACTTTAAGTTTCATATATTCCGCTTCTTAGCTGTGGAGGTCTTGAATATGTGGAAGATGGAAAAACCTTAGCTTTGTGTGTGTCCCTGTGTGTGTATTACAGTTCAATGACTCTATTTGCCAATACTAGAACTATTTTTAGAAGCGTCCACGTAGCAGAAACATGAGGAAGACTGCGCTGAGCAGGATGCAGAGAGTGCACACAGTAGGGACCACAATCTCTGTTACCATCTCCATGTGGCTTGTCAAGGGATCTGAAACAGATATGGGATGCATTACCAACCATACCCAAGCTTTCTGTGGAGACCACAGCAACCCAACCAAAGCAACAGACCTACAGTATGTAATTCCTAGTACCTAAACTTCATCATGTACTGGCCAGACCTTTGGCATCCCTGCATGTTCCTGGGATTTTCTTCTAGCTGGACGGGCAAACAAAGAGAAATCCTGTTAGAGGTTGGTAATGAAACTAGCATCAGAATTTTCCTTTGTTTGCCCCAGCTAGCTTCATCCCGCTGTCTTGTTTTCTGTAGTGTCCTATACTGACCTGCAGCCAGGAGCTGGTTGCTGGAGGAGCAAGTCTCAGTGGCTTTCCTTTTCCAGCTATCCACCTGTGGAGACCATATGAGTCATGGGCAAATATAAAACATTTTATTTTGTTTACCAGAATAAACACGTACTGTATACTATGCTACCACTTAAGCGTTTACAGACCTAATTCCCAAATTTCTCTGTAAGTTAAATTACCCCCCCCCCCCCCACAAAAAAGACAAAAAGAAAAGAAAGCAGGTCCCAATGTGCTTGACTTTACCTCTCTCTGATTGGGGAAGCCATTGGAGCTGATGATACGTTTGTAGTACTGAACTGAGGCCTTTGGGTAACGAGGTTTATTTTTGCTCCTGAAGTCCACATAGTACAGCCCGAACCTCTCAGAGTAGCCTTCATCCCACTCAAACTTGTCAAGGAGGGACCATGCTGTATAGCCCTTAACGTTCACTCCATCCTTAATGGCTGTGATTCAGAGAGAATACAAACGGGTTACCATTTAAACTTTTTTTAATTGATAATGAGCCAAAGGGGTGAGGGAATTTAAGATAGCCAGTGTCACATCATCAGTCAGTCAACATCATCAGTACTACGGGGGGTAGTACCAAAATCCACCACAAAAGGGGCCTTTTCAATTCGTTTTTCCATTGACAAGTACATTCTGATGTTTACGTCAAAAACTATGCTTGGTGTCTCAGTATCGTCTCAGACAAGTTCATTCGAGAAACCATGTACTTTCTACATCCGCAGAGAGCAAAGCTTGAGGTGTTTAGTAGCCCCAGATATGTCTGTATTTCAACATTCATTATATTGGACTTACACCATAGAGGATGAGGAGCATGGACTTGTTTGCCCACTAGACTGGGTAGGGGGGGTGGGGTGGAAGAGGAGTGGAGTCAGTGAGAGGCAGGGGGCTCATTATGGGGGGCCCATTATGCATGTTCCCCACAAGGGAACATGCATAATGGGTGCGGGACAACATGTTTGTCATGTGCACTTGATTACTTATACTTTACTACTTATACATTTACTACTTAAAGAACAGATTTCTTATAAGGGATTATAAATAATTAACTTCCCTACAATAAAAGGTTTTCTTAACAATAGCATTAAAACCTTTTTCCACAAAGACAACCCCCTCACCCTTGAGCATCTCATTGATGTAATCTTTGAAGTACTGCATTCTCCAGTCATCACAGAGGTCTGTGCACATCATCTTCTCAGATACTCCATTCTCTGTCACATAGATCATAGGGTTCCCGTACTGGGTCTGTAAAAGAGACATGCCAACCAGAACAGGGGAGATTAGCACCACAGAGCACAGACAGAAACAGAGGTTGAGATCAGTGACTCATAAGGTCTTAGTTCTGTTCCATACCTTGACAAAGTTTAGCAGGCGGCGGAACCCCCATGGAACTGAGTAGAGCCACTCTGAACCTGGATCGGGCCATCGTGGATCCACCAGTTCAGCCAGGTCGCGGTCAGTGAAGTAGCTGTTCCCTCGGCCTGATGGGTAGTTCTTCTGCGTGATGTAGCGGGTAGTAAAGTGGCCGATTCCTAGGAAATCGCAAGTTCCCTTGATGTAGCTCTTTTCCTGAGACGAGAAGACAGGCAGCCTGGATGTCCCCAACCCCTGCTGGGCACTCTTTCTTCCTGTTGGTGAGATTTACAGTTATTATTCAGAGGCACAAATGTTTTCAGGTTCAAAGGTGTGATAGGTGAAGCCGACGTTTGATTTTACTTGCCTATGTAGTCTTTCATAACCTGCGGGTAGTCTCCGTTGAAGATAGGTGTAGCAAACCAGCCCATGTAGAACTGGATGTATCTCTCCGCTGCTTCGATGTCCCTCTGGTTGGTGATATCCACTGGTTCTCCCCAGTCAGCAGACAAGGAGATCCCGACAAAACCTGTAGAGAAAGATTATAATAAACACTGGATCCCCTTAACACTCATATTGGTTAATGGATTCAGAAGTCGTCCCATTTCCATTGTGGCGGTGAAATACTGTATATCGGCCTTGATTACCTTTCTGTTTGCTTCGCCACTGAGTGTCGTAAGTGTGCCAAACCTTAGCATGTGCCTGTACAGATTCAGAAATAAGGGATATAGCTTTGACGTCAATGTAAAATGTGACATGTAGTACATGCATTAATGGACTCTACATTGTGTAGAGTCTTAATTGTTACCTTGATGATGTGATGGGCGGCTCTGTAGGCTCCAGTACCTCTTAGCTTCAGTCCAGGAGCATGTTCCCCAGTCTCATACCCCTCAACAGCAACAGACTTCAGGCAGAGAACAGACATAATTCAATTTCTATGAACCATATGACATAAGCAGTGAAAATAGTAGGGCTCATGTCCAGTCATCAGGATGAATTGATTTACCCATGGATTATTGAAGGTAATCCAGTACTTGACTCTGCTGCCAAATCGATCAAAGCATAAGTTGGCAAAGTCGTTGAAGTAGTTGACCATGCTGATGTTCTGCCATCCTCCATATTCCTCCTCTAAGATCTTTTGTAGAGTAAAGGAAGAGAGGGACGAATTAGCATTAGACAGTAGAGGAACATTATCATCATATGTCACACTTGAGGTGTATAGGAAGGTCTTGAATGGTAATCTTTAACAGTGAAAACCAAGATTGCATGGGGAATAAGGGACCCAATGATGAAAGGATGCTAGCTAGCTTCACTGTAGGTCAACTGTGAGTTAAATAATGTTATGTGCCACCGTCTATCCTCAAATATGAACCATACTCACCTGGGGCAAATCCCAGTGATAGAGAGTGACAACTGGTGTAATCTTATTGTCCAGTAGCATGTTGATCAGGTCATCATAGTATTTGATTCCCTTCTCGTTGATATGTTCCGCTGAAAACAAATATGGCTTGTATTAGCCACAGAATCGTGCAATATATACAGTATAAAGGATTATTTTTGTTGAAAATAAATCACTGGTTTTACTTTTGATTCCATGGGGCAAGATCCTTGGCCAGGAGATAGAGAAACGATAGTGGTTCAACTTCATTTCCTTCATCAAAGTGATGTCATCCTACAAAGTAGAGTGGTTGTCACATAATGAACAGTACATTGAGCATCGGATAATGTAGTTGTGTATTGTTTTCCGCTGCTTTCCTTGTTTTGTTTTTCATTCAGATGTCCATACCACAGTATGTGAGGTAGATTGCAATGGTATATATCCTTGCTACAGTACCTTGAATTTGTAGTAGCCCTCACAGGAGGAGTCTCCAGTGTCGTTGAAGGAGATTTTGCCCTTCTTGTGGGCAAAGACATCCCAGATGCTCATCCCTTTGCCATCTTTGTCCCAGGCTCCCTCCGTCTGATAAGCAGAACTTCCAGCTCCCCAAGAGAAGCCTACAAGACAGTACCGTTTAGTATGGGGACGTTTCCGAGGCACAGTGACCAATGCCTTTCAGACCTCAACGTGGATCATTTTAAGGGGAACTTTCACATGTTAGCTGCCAGTGTCTAACATGACATGCCTTCAAGATAGGGATTTTACTCTCAAATGTACTTTAGATTACTTTAAAACTCCACTTTGACAGTTCACATGCAAATATGTGTTAGAGAAATGCGACTGGAGATTAATAACAAAACACTGAAAATGGAAGGTGTCATCTTGACAGCCATACCAGTTGGAAAAGTGCCATAGTAGAAGGAGCCGCGGTCATTCTTGGTCCAGTCGAAGTCGTCGCTGGCGGACACACACATCACCAGCACCAGCACATGGCACAGCCTCAGCATGCCCAGCAGTGACATGGTGGTGATCTTGGAGTGGCCTGCTGTCTCCGGTTTCACCTGCAAGAGAATCATATCTCAATGAACCCCTGTTGAGGTAGGTCCCATCTGTGTGACATCTCAGTCAAAAGGTCTTCCTCATCACGTCATACAAATTAGGGTTGGTTTATCATTCAGATCTGAATCTCAGTTGTTTTTTTTGGTAAAGCACAGAGAGGTCCTGAGAACATAATCTGCAAAACTAAGGCCTATCTATGATCTCTAGTAGCCTTCATAGCCCCCAAAACGTCAAGCAGACATGTATATAGATGCAAACTTTGACATTTTTCCATGGAGCAATATAGCACAGCGGATTTAAAGTGAAGTTGAACAACTAAGGATCATCTAATAAAGGCAGAAGAGAAACTTACACAGAAGTGTTGTTAGGTGTCCAATGTTTGTGGACAAATGCAACCTAACGCAAACTCAAAAATATCTCCAAGGAATGGGATTTTCCATATGCAATCCGTTAAAAACACAGACAGCATGGTATTATCAGTCCCAGACAATTTTTTAAAAGAGTCTAACTTCATTTCAACCAGCTATAAGACAAACTGACGCAAAATGCAATGAGAGACAGAAAATAGGCCAGCTTGTCCAACACAGTCAATATGAACGACATCTCAAACCATAGGTCCCTGGAGGTATGGATGACAACCAAATCTTCAAGTCTCTAATTTCGTGAAGTGAGTAAAAAATGCCTGGAAAGCCCCTGCCTGAAGTGACAGAATGTTGTGTCTCTCCCTATGGCAACTCTCTCCCTGTCTGAGCAGCCTCCTTCTCTCTCTCTCTCACATGCATACCTATAACGCGTCCTGCATTTGTCCTCACTGGAAACAACTCCAAAATGCAAGAAAGGTCCCCACGCTTCTGGACCTAGTTCATTCTCAACAGATCTCACTCACGTTCTGCAGCAATGTCACAAAAACCACAGCGAAGCATCCCGTAGATAGTGTGGTATTCAGGGGCCCACGTACACCAAAGCCATAGAGCCAAATACCCTGCCATTCAGAGTCAATGGAGTGTAAGTGTAATTTGCTGGGGCAAACAGATCTTTTGGAATTTGGGATTTTGACACTGTAAGCAAAGTTAATGTTGTGAAGGGGATCCATTTGCAGGTTGGCTCCATAGTTTGGATATTCACTTAGTTGCTATAGTTCTCATACAGTGTGTGAGCCCAGAATATTTTCACTATTCCCCATACTGAGAAAGAAAAAGGCTGAATATAGAAATTGCATTTCTAAATGTTCAGTCATTTAAAAGCCTTCCAACAGATTTGGACAGCCTCAAAATGAATTCTGAAATTCATGTTTATTGATTTGATTGATCTCAGATGAGCTTTCTGAACACAGTTAATCCATCCCGTTTTCCCTATTCAGACCCCAACTGTAAACACTATTCAATGTTACACATCCCCAGAGTTATGGAAATTATTGTGGTTAGAGCACTTTCTCAATGGTTTCTGTACACTGCACCATATAGGAGCCATATATGAGCAAGGCTAGCCATAGGTGTCCATGGCAGAAACATCCATTGTTACTGTCAGTGCAGTGAAGCGCCAGCCCTTTCCGGCTCTACGGTGCTTTAGGACCTGCGCAGCACCAGGAATGAATATGCTTAGTATCATGAGGCCCAATGCATTGTTTCAAAAATGCTGAATTGATAAAAGGGCTAAAACTGCCTGCACTGCACTCCCTGTTCACATGTCTGCATGTGGGTGAGTGTGTATTGTTTGTGTGTATAGACAGCTGTATATGGAAGGAGCCTATGTTTCTGTGTGTGCATGCATTTCTGATCTTGTTTGTGTGTGTGCATTTCTTTCGCAGTTTGTGCATGTGTGTGTTTGTGCATTTGCTTGTGCATGTGTTTATTGACGTGTGTATTCGTATTTGTCTTTCTGTATATGCCCCTGCAGTCTGTTTATTGTGCGTGTTCATACACAAGGTCAGGCCTGGACAGGGGGAGTTGTGTTTAGCATATCAAAGCAGTTCAGGGCCTGGGCGAGAGCTGCAGAAGGACTGTGAGCGTTCTACTATCTTCTGCACGGCCCGAACCCCACTGTATTTAAGGGACTATTTCCAGGCCTCGCAGAGCTGACATGAACATCTTTACTAAAGTCCCAGGATTAGCCCAACAAACCAGGTATGTTCAGAGTGCCGTGAGTCAGGGGGAATAAGCAGTCTGTTGAGGTGTTGCGGTGGAGTAGGGGGTTCCCAAACTTTGGGGACAGTATGGACATGTCTGGACGGACACCCCAACTCGCCTGTGTATGTGCCTCGCTGTCCTCCAGTCTGTCTTCACACTTGGTGACACTCGTCTCTCTGTGACACTGCCAACCACCATCGCCCAAAATCAGCTCATTTTGAATGATGGCTCCACATGAAAGAACGGATATAGACACATATTTTGATAAACTTGATAAATATGTAAACGTGGCCTTACTGAAAAAAAAACATGCATATCAATATCGTAATATATCTAAAATCAAGAAGACAACTGCACAGATTATTCATCTACTGTATCAACTGTCTAGCCTGGTATGACCATCCCGATCTAGCGAGCTCACTGCGTTAGTGAAACAGAATGTGAGCTGGCGAGAACGGGATGGTCGTACCAGGCTATAATCTGTCATGAATTGTGTTACATTAAGACTAAAGGCCGTTTCAGACGGGGGAGCGATATTCCGCCTGCGTTCTCGCTCGGATCAGCGGCAGCCATCGTTGTCCTGCGCGCAGCAGGGACTACAATTCACCTCTCGTCGCAGGGGGCCTGTTTACGAAACGAGCACGCGCGCGACAATTTCACGGGATCGCGCTCGCTTGCCGCTCCGCTCTTCAGACTGTCCGCGCCTCCCAATTAATCGCCCGCCTCTCATTGGAAAATACTATGCGCGATTATTGCTCCCCATCTGAAACAGCCTTAACACCGTGCCCTAACTACACGCAACGCGAGTGAGCGTCAGCGACAAAATGCAGAATGCAAACACATTGCTTTGTTTTCTGTTGTTATGTCCTTACTGGACGCGAGCGACGCAGGGCGAAGCGGCGCGACGTTTTAACTGCCCTTTTGACGCTCGCCCTTTTCCTACTTTCCTCCTGACGCTCGCGTTGACAGGCGTTCGTTCTTTAACTGTCTTCAGTTGGGAATATAGACAAATGACGTAACAGAACAGGAAATGTAACGGTTTCAGTTAGGACAGCAAGCATGCAATGTAGAACCCCGCTTTACTGACCTACATACATCTATCTATTTACCTTTATTGACCTACATACATCTATCTATTTACCTTTACTGACCTACAGACATCTATCTAGTAGCTAGACTTTTATCAACCTGGTGGTTTCACCAGAACGGTAAAGGTTTTGACCTGATGTTCACATGAGTGTGTGAATGTGTATTAAGTGTATCATCTGTGTGTATAGTGTGTTTGTGTGTCTTGAATAAAGATGTCTTTTCTCCCTCTGCGTTTGCAGCAAGCTGGGGTCTGTGCTCCAACGTGCCTTCTACGGGTCCAGTGGGAGGGTGAGTCAAACTAGTTCTTTCACACAGTGTAGTTACCTGAGAGTAGTTACACATAATAGCAGTTTAATGGATTCATCAAAACTTTAAATCCCATGTAATAATTGCATATTACATATAACGTGTGAGTGATCCGGAAAGGGGCCTGTTGTATTAATTTATGTCTGACAGTAATACTGATACAGCCTGGCAACCCATCCTTGAATTGCCTCGCCTGAACAATGGTGCAGTGGATTCAAATTCAGAGTGTCGCCAGGCTGCTTGTTAATCAAATCAGGTTAACACACACAAGCAAAAAATCTGATTACCATAGGCTACTTCATAAGAACCTGTGTGGTATTTCACACAAGTCAAATGTATTTTTGTCTAAGCTAGAAAACACGTTTTCATAATGTAGACCGAAGAAGTTCTACAGTAACATACCTGACCTGTGGCAGTTCATCATTAGAGAGATTGATGTTCACTCATGTACGTTCTCTATCTCCTGCTTTTTCTTTTGTCAGGTGACCCTCTTTGAACAGAGGAACTTTGCCGGCAGACGGCTGGACCTGACTTCAGACTGCCATAAACTGAGTGAGAAGAACTTCCCTGAGAGATGCAACTCTGTACAGGTGGAGAGTGGAGCGTAAGTATGCCACCTGGCTGCAAACACATGTCACTGCAACACATTGCACAATGTTCATTAAAACATATGCACATACAGTAAGTGTGGACCATTAATCACAGCCAAATTTTTATTTTTATCTGTTTTCTGGGTGGTGTTATTGATTTCTCTCTCCCTCCCTTGCAGATGGGTGGGCTTTGAACATGACAACTTCCGGGGACGGCAGTACCTGTGGGACATGTCAGAGAGGGGGGAGTACAACTGCTACGACAAGTGGTCTGCCCAGATAGATCACATCGCCTCTGTCCGTGCCGTGAAGCAGGTAAGACGCGGTGTTGACACACATACATACACACACTTACAAGTGTATTGTATGTATTATTTTATCGAGTATCAAGACACATAAGATCAGTAGAACAAGTCACAGATACTATAATATACTGCACAAGCGTTTTAAGTACGTATAGATTCATCATGTATTAAGACACATACTGCAGGATCGACAACACACGCACAGTGGGAAACGGACCTTCCTGACCAGTGTGTCTCTGTGCCACAGGACACAAATCCCGCCAAAGCCCAGCTGTATGAGAG
>NC_140237.1:1917500-1987500 GCF_949987555.1 Borostomias antarcticus
TCTGACCCAAGGGGGCGGAGTCTCGCCACCACGCCACTGAACATGCTACGGACACCACAACTCAGCCCTTGTGTGGGCTGGAAACACACGGTCTTCACTGGTGAAGGCAGGTGGATAGCCCGGTGCGGCCTACACTGTTCGCCGGCGGAGTCTCACCACCACGCCACAGACCCCACAACTCAGCCCCTGATTGAGCTAGAGACACACAGTCTTAACCAGTGGGTGCAAGGAGACTGCCCGGAGGTCTTCATGGTGGAGTCAGGTAGGTGGCCCCGACACTGTCCCCGACTGGCTCTGACCTGAGGGGGTGGAGTCTCACCACCACGCCACTATCCATGCCACGGGCCCCACAACTCAACCCCTGAGTGGGCTATAGACACACAGTCTTCATTGGTGGATGAATGGCACCTCGACCCACTGTGATCCAAGGGGGCAGAGTCTCGCCATCACGCCACTGTCCACGCCACAGGCCTCACAACTCAACCCCAGAGTGGCCTAGAGACACACAGTCTTCACTGGTGGGGGTCAGGTGGGTAGCCCGGAGAGGGATACTATATTTGTATTAGTAGTAGCAGCACTATTAAATATATTTTTGGGTCATTTGGCCCAGACCTACCACCCACAATCGGTTGGACAACACCCATCAGTACACCATCCTTGTGGTCCCCTTAAATATGCACCTACAACAAAGCTGAGTATTATGTGGCATGGACACTGCAAGTGGACCAGTGCACTCACTGACTCTTGAGTGTCATCATCATAGCAGGCTCAGGATGGGCAAAGTAGTCTAGTCTGTTCCTCCCCGTCTCTCTCATCCAATGCTAACTCAACAATCTGCTTGACTAGACAAGGAGAGAGATGATAAACAATTCATAGTTACCATCATTCTGGCTAAAATAAACATAGGACAACTATATCTAAAGCCGGTGTTTCTCCCAAAAGCATTAAGGCACATATAGCTATAGCCCAGCAGCAGCAACTGCTAGTCTAGACCAGATAAAGTTAGTAGTGCTGACGTTAACTTGGCATAACACTGGATTAAACAGTACAGCCGATTTGCTTGGCGGCGGAGTGGGTAGCTAGCCAAACAGCCATCACCCATATTAGCTATACCATGCCGATTATGAGGCTCTCCATTCTCCTAATTTTCAAAAAAATAAAGTGTTGCTTGCGTATCACACATGCATGTACAGAAAGCTCATCCCCCATACCATTGCCGCATGGCTAGTGTACATCTAGCGTTAGCTAGTTGCGACTGCATTAGGGAAATATGCTAGGCTAGCTACAGTAGTACAAAAGCCTCCCTACGAGCCTCTATCCCATACATGGATGCTCAACTCTCCTCCTGCTCCCTCTGTCCCTCGGCCCTGTCATGTTCACTCTCTGTCCTTCCTCGGATTCCCTGTCACACGCCTGCTGCAAGCCACCTCTCAGATGTCGTAGAGCACGAATCTGCAGGTGACCGCAGCCGTACGCTATTATGTTTTGCTTAATTCTAACACTCAGTATTAGAATACCATTCTTCTTTTAGCTGGGTCCTTTTTATAATCCTAGTGTTACCTTTCCTGCTCCTGCTCCAAACTGTGCCTCCAAACTCCATGGTGTGGATGACGCTTAGCTCCAGGGCAAGAGCAAACTTGGTGGCTCTCAGGTAAATTCCCTCATTGACAATAGGCTACTGTTTCTCCTCAGTAGGCTAATTTTCCCAGACAGGCTCTTTTATCCCTACAGTGGCTGGTATTTAATGTAATTTGCAGACTTACAAATTAAACAATGGGTGGATGAGAATAAAAAGTCTGGTAGTAACTTCATTCACTGGCAACTATACAGAAGAGCATTAGGGCCAACAGTGGAGTTTTTTTTTTTTTAAGCTTTAAAGTCAGAATTTCTGAGCAAAAAGTCAGAAATAACTTCTGAGATTAAAGTCAGAATATCTGAGATTAAAGTCAGAATTTCTGAGAAAAAAGTCATAAATAACTTTTGAGAAAAAAGTCAGAATTTCTGAGAAAAAAACTCGGAATTTCTGAGAAAAAAGTCATAAATAACTTTTGAGAAAAAAGTCAGAATTTCTGAGAAAAGAAGTCAGAAATAACTTCTGAGATTAAAGTCAGAATTTCTGAGAAAAAAAGTCGGAATTTCTGAGAAAAAAGTCAGAAATAACTTCTGAGAAAAAAGTCAGAAATAACTTCTGAGAAAAAAGTCACAAATAACTTCTGAGATTAAAGTCAGAATTTCTGAGAAAAAAAGTCAGAATTTCTGAGAAAAAAAGTCACAATTTCTGAGAAAAAAGTCATAATTTAAGTCAGTGTTGTTTATTGGGCTTATTCCGAATAGTATTCTTTAAAATGGATGACATGAATGGTCTTATCAAGTTATATTTTGGACTTGGATTCAGTAATAAGGAAATTCTTTGTCTGTTAGCACACAATCACCATATTCTAACAAGTATTCGTACTTTGAAGCGACGTTGTCGGGAACTGGGTCTTTTCAGAAGGAGAAATCATACGGATTTAAACGAGGTAATAGCCTTTGTGCAGGAGGAACTATCGGGGAATGGTCAAATGCAAGCCTATCGTTGGCTGCATCTTCGTGCTATCCAGAGGGGATTTGTGGTGCAACAAGATGTGATACGACAGATTATCAAATTAATTGATCCTCAAGGTGTGGAACTACGACGGGCACATCGTCTGCGGCGACGGCAGAACTCGACCCGAGGTCCCAATGCGCTCTGGCATATGGATTTGTACGATAAACTGAAGCCATACGGAATAGGGATCAATGGTTGCATCGATGGCTATAGTCGTTATGTGGTATGGATGGAAGCATACACTACAAACAACGACCCAAAAGTCATAGCGGGATATTATATTCAAAGCATTGAGCATGTTGGGGGATGTCCAGAGAGGCTGCGAGCTGATAGGGGCACGGAAAATGGAGACGTCGAGAATATGCAGATCTTCTTCTTTATGACTTCTTTATGATCCTGCAGGAAGAACTTGATGAAGTTGTGAGGACATGGAATTCACACAAGATCAGACCAAGGCCAGCCCAGAATGTGTCTGGAGGGCGTCCAGTCTTGTTGTATACAGTCCCACAGATGTTTGGTGCAGAGGACAGAATGAAATTGATTGACCAAGAAGAGGTGGATCTGTGTAAGGAGGAATGTACACCCAAGGGTCAATTGCCTTGTGATGAAACTGTGTTTGAGCGATCTGTTTTGCTGATGCAGGAAAATAGATGGGACTCTCCAAAATATGCATTTGATGCTGCTGAACTATACACATTGCTAAGAATGGAGAGATACTGCAAAACCTTTAAAGATGGGGTTCACTTGTCCCCACTTTTTCTTCGAGTCTGAGGCTTCAAGAGGCTCTCATGGCTGAATGTTGGAGCCTTATGGGTGGAGGCAGTTTTCTAAATCTGACCTCTGCTCCAGGAGGTGTAAACACACTGTCTCCCCACTCCTATCCACACATGCTGGGACCCTACAGATCCTACATGCCCTCCCCACATGACTACCTCACAGCTACTCTACTCTAGGGGCATGGATGAGTCTCTCATCCTACTCCCCTAAACTGTGCAATGAGATGAGGCTGCCCCCACCAGGTGATTGTGTATTCTACTCCACCATGACCTGTCTGTGTCTTAATCCACCCATCAAAATACATGATGTTTTGTACAATGGAATTTCTTTTAATTGTTCTGTTGTTATTTATAGGTGTTTATCATGCATATGTCTTTGCTATTCACTCACTGTTTGTGACTTGTGACAGAGGCCAGAGAGTGTCAACTGTGGAACCCAGCCACCATCTATGACATCACAATGGGACTGGTGTCCTGGCCCCTTCACACGCCTTGCATGAATTGACAGGCAGATAACTCCATCTCCAATCACCACGCAGGACAAGGTGTTCCACATTTACCTTCCCTTTAATATAGCAACCGGCAGTAGGGTAAAACAACGATGCTTCAAAGACATGAACAGCCGAGTTAAAACATACGACGAAACAGCATGATCTTCTTAAGCACGCTCTGAGACGGAGCACTGAATAGACGCATAGAAATGACGTCACATTGAATCGCTGAAACAGAAGAGGATCTACAGGAGATGCTCACACTGGTTCATAGTTGGTGTCTGGAGTGGAAACTAAATATAAATGTTGATCAAACCAAAGTGGTGCATTTTAGAAAGCCTGCGGTGCCCCTATCTAGTTTCAGCTTCTCTTGCGGGCCTTCCCCACTAGAGGTCGTTAAAGAGTACAAATACCTGGGTCTGTTCCTAACAGAGCTTTTACAATATAATATAACAGTCAAGCATCTAGCCTTGCATGCTAACAGAGCACTAGGTGCAATTATAGCCAAAAGCAAAATTTTGGGTGGTTTCCCCTTTAAATGTTTTACTAAACTGTTTGAATCTCTGGTTCTGCCTATCTTGACCTATGCAGCTGCTACAAATGTTTCTCCTGTATCAATGCTGTTTTTAATAGGGCATGTCGTTTCCATTTGGGGGTTGGTAAATATACACCGAACGCTGCCATACAAGGTGACATGGGGTGGAAAACACCGTGGCAACACCAGTGGTCACTCATTTTTAAGAGCCAGCAGAGGCTCTGTGGTATGCCCGACAACAGACTATGTAGGCGTGTGTTTTTATGGGCTGATCATCTGAGTAATGTGAAAAACTATGCACATACTGTTAGAACATTCTTTAGCTCTTTACACCTATCCCATCTCGCGAGCACTGATTCAGTCCTCTCAAGAAGCGATCTAAAAAGTCTTGACCAGGCAGTTGCAGAGACAGACGAGGAGAAATGGCTCCTGCTGATTAACAGGCCAGACGGAAACAAACTACGTACCTATTGTTCATTTAAGAATGCTTTTGAAACAGAACCCTATGTACAAAGTATTATGCCCAGGCAGCATAGAAGTGCCCTTGACAAGTTTACATGTGGAGTCGCACCCTGAGCCCTCGAAACCGGTCGATACACTAACACTCCAGTGGAGAGTCGTCTCTGTACACTATGCAACAGTGGCTCCATCCAATCAGAAGCCCTACTACACTGTGAACTTTACAAGGACATTCGCTCACATCTTTATATCTCCCTCTCAAAGCACTTTGAATTTTTTAATGACCTTGATGATTCAAATAAATTGTGTATAATTTTAGCCGGTAGTGTCACGCCCCCTCTCTCTGCGGCAGCCGTGTCCTCTGCCTTCTGTCTCCTCCCAGCCCCTCCCTGCTCTGGTATGCCTGGAAGGCAATCAACGCTACCTACCAAGCACACCTGTTCCCAATCCTCATCAGCAGCTGAAGGCCTATATAAATCCCTGGCTCCTTCCCTTCGGTGCCAGATCGTTGTTTAAGCTACACTTTTGTGACGCCTGCCTCTCCAGCTGCCTGAGGATCCCTTCTGCTGCCATCACCTTTGTGGATTACTCAGTTTGTGGAGGACCCCAAGCCCAGGTTGTGAAGGACTCTTAGCCCAGTTGGAGGAGAACTATAAGCCAAGTTTTTGTCCGTTTTTTGTGTTATTTTGGTGTAAAGAACCAGTAAATCATTTTTTGAGCATAACCTGTGTCTGTGTCTGCCTTGGGGTTACCTAGCCTGCCTTTTCCTAACAGTACGATCTGGCCCTGATGAACCCCGCAGACACTGATACCCTACTCAACGCCATAGCCAGCCAGGGCGCCCTCCTGGGCCAACATGACCAGGCTCTGGGTGACATTGCGGGATCTCTCAGTGAGATCTCCTCAGCAATTGGGGCTCTCCAGGCGGAACTCGCTAACCGCGCTGCGGCCGCATCGGCTCCCAGTCCCACGGTGCCAGCCCCCAGCTCAGCCCCTCCCCAACGGGATTCCCCCGTGACAGCGCCAAAGCGTTACTCAGGGGACCTGGGTGCTTGTGAGAGGTTCCTGGTCCAGGTATCTCTGATTTTTGAGCTTCAGCCCAACTCCTACCCCACTGAGCGGTCGCAAATCGCCTATCTGATTGGCCAACTGGAGGGAGAGGCCCTCGCTTGGGCGTCTGCAGTGTGGCAGCGGCAGTCACGAGTGTGCCATTCTTATGCGTCTTTCACCCGGGAGATGAAGAAGGTTTTTGATCACCCTGTCCGGGGCAAGGAGGCTGCCAAGCGACTACTCTCACTCCGCCAGGGGAACCGAAGCGTGGCTGCCTTTGCTGTTGAGTTCCGGACCCTCGCGGCTGGGACTGGCTGGGATGAGGAGGCCCTCCAAGGGGTGTTTGTGAACGCCCTCTCTGAGACAGTGAAAGACCTGCTCGTCGCCCAGGAGGAACCTGAGGACCTGGATGACCAGATCGCCTTAGCCGTCAAGGTGGACAACCGGGCGAGAGAGCGCCACAGGGAGAGAGCCTCCAGACCCACTGCACTCCACTTTGCCACCCGTGATCCAGCCCTGCCTCCGCGGCCCCAGGAGTCGTCCGAGCGTAGTCCACATGACGCAAGCACTGAGCCCATGCAGGTGGGTCGATCCCGTCTGACCCGTGAGGAGAGAGAGCGCCGCATGCAGGCCAGGGTGTGTCTCTACTGCGGTCAACCAGGCCACTTCAGGGACGCCTGCCCTCGGATCCCGGGAAACGCAGGAGCTCGTCAGTCCACCGGGAGGGACTGATGAGCCATGCAGCTGTCACTGCTCCCGTCCGCTCTCAGTTTGAGGCAACCCTCTCCAGCCCCACCCAGACCACCACCTTACCTGCCCTCATTGACTCTGGCGCGGACGCCAATTTCATCGACCGTGGGATGGTCGCACAGCTGGGTATAAAGACCCTCCCCCTACCTCACCCCATGAGTGTTAAAGGGCTCTCTGGAAGAGAAGTGGACCGGGTGGATCGCACCACATGTCCTGTCAATCTGCTGCTGTCAGGCAACCACCGTGAGTCACTCAGTTTTCATGTAATTGACTGTGAATTATGTCCTCTGGTGCTTGGCCTTCCTTGGCTGAAGACACATAACCCCCATATGGATTGGAAGACTGGAACCATCGTGTCATGGAGTGTTTTTTGCCATTCTAACTGCCTGCTTTCTGCCCCTACCCCAGCTGATGTAGCAGTTGCCCCTAGGCCGGAGCCTCCAGACCTGTCTGGGGTTCCTGAGGAGTACCACAGTCTCTCTCCCGTGTTTAGTAAGCATCTTGCCCTGTCCCTGCCCCCCCACCGCCCTTATGACTGTGCTATTGAACTCAAACCTGGGTCTTCTCTTCCATGCAGTCGGCTGTACAACATCTCCCGACCAGAACGAGCGACTATGGAGCAGTACATCCGGGACTCCCTGGCGGCCGGGATCATCAAGCCGTCTCTTTCTCCGGTGGGTTCGGGTTTCTTTTTTGTAGGAAAAAAGGACGGGTCATTGCGCCCTTGCATAGATTACCGGGGATTGAATGAGATCACAGTCAAGAACAAGCATCCGCTACCCCTTATCAATTCTACTTTCACCCCCCTCCACAATGCTACCATCTTTACAAAGTTAGACCTACGTAATGCCTACCACCTAGTGCGTATCCGCAAAGGAGATGAGTGGAAAACAGCTTTCAACACTCTGCTTGGTCACTTTGAATATCTCGTCATGCCTTTTGGGCTGACTAATGCCCCTGCAGTTTTCCAAGCTCTGGTGAACGATGTTCTTAGAGACATGATTGATCGGTTTGTGGTGGTGTACTTGGACGACATCTTGATTTTTTCTGAGTCCCCAGCTGAGCACAGGGCACACGTGCGTCTGGTCCTGCAGAGACTACTGGAGAACAAGCTCTACGTGAAAGCAGAGAAGTGTGAGTTCCATGTCTCTTCCATCCGGTACCTGG
Organism: Borostomias antarcticus; assembly: GCF_949987555.1. Lineage (NCBI taxonomy): Eukaryota > Metazoa > Chordata > Actinopteri > Stomiiformes > Stomiidae > Borostomias > Borostomias antarcticus. Next base: position 1,925,316 of record NC_140237.1, read on the forward strand.
GTTTTATCATCGGGCCCGGGCGCATGGAGATGGACCCGGAAAAGGTCTCAGCCGTGACGGAGTGGTCCGCTCCCAACACCCGTAAGCAGCTGCAGCGTTTTTTGGGCTTTGCCAACTTTTATCGCCGTTTCATCCAGGATTACAGTCGTGTTGCTGCACCCCTCACTGCCCTGACGTCCGTCTCCAAGCCTTTCAGGTGGTCCTCGGAGGCTGAGGCTGCGTTCAGAAACCTCAAGAGCCGGTTTGTCTCTGCACCCATTCTCACCCAGCCGGACCCAGCCCTGCAGTTTATCGTGGAGGTTGATGCCTCAGACAGTGGGGTAGGGGCCATCCTTTCCCAACGTTCCCCCCATGACCACAAGCTTCATCCCTGTGCCTACTTCTCCAGACGACTCAACCCCGCGGAGAGGAACTACGATGTGGGCAACAAAGAGCTATTGGCAGTGGTGTCTGCACTGGAGGAGTGGCGCCACTGGTTGGAGGGGGCTGAGCACCCTTTTGTGGTTTGGACCGACCACAAAAACCTGACCTACCTTCGAGCAGCCAAACGCTTGAACCCCCGTCAGGGTCGGTGGGCCCTTTTCTTGGACAGGTTCATTTTCACTCTGACCTATAGGCCCGGGGCTCGTAACACCAAGCCCGATGCCCTTTCTCGCCAGTACACCACAGAGGAAGGAGGGGCTGAACCTGAGCCCATTCTACCTCCCACCTGCATTGCGGCCTCTCTAACCTTTGACATTGAGTCCACAGTTACCCGGGCGCAGCAAGGCGAACCCGACCCTGGTTCGGGCCCCTCTAACCGTCTGTTTGTCCCCTCCTCAGTCCGGTCTCAGGTCCTTCAATGGGGACACTCCTCCCGGCTGACCTGTCATCCTGGGATCCGGCGCACCCTGGAGTTTATCCAGCGCCGGTTCTGGTGGCCCATCATGGCGGAGGACACCCGTTCTTTTGTCACAGCCTGCTCCACCTGTGCTCAATACAAGACCACCAACCGACCCAGCTCCGGACTCCTGCGCCCCTTGCCGATCCCCAGCCGTCCATGGTCTCATATAGCCCTGGATTTTGTAACCGGCCTGCCCGTCTCGGATGGTAACACGGTCATTTTAACAATTGTTGACCGGTTCTCTAAGGCCGCCCACTTCTCCGCCCTCCCCAAGCTTCCTTCAGCTAAGGAGACAGCCAACCTTCTTGTGTCTAATGTGTTCCGTTTGCATGGCATCCCATCTAACATAGTCTCCGACAGGGGTCCTCAGTTCATTTCTCAAGTCTGGAAGGCCTTCTGCACTGCCCTGGGAGCTACAGTCAGCCTGTCCTCCGGGTATCACCCCCAGACCAACGGCCAGACGGAGCGCGCTAACCAGGAGATGGAGGCTGCACTTCGCTGTGTGGCCAGCTCCAACCCCACGACCTGGAGCTCCCAACTGCCCTGGGTGGAGTATGCCTTGAACTCTCTAACAAAGTCCTCTACCGGTATGTCTCCGTTTCTCTGCTCACTGGGGTACCAGCCCCCCTTATTCCCCTCTCAGGAGGCCGAGATCTCGGTTCCTTGGGTCCAGACCCACCTGCGACGCTGCCATCGGACTTGGAAGAAAGCACGCTCGGCCCTGCTTCGGGCTTCCATCCAGACCCAACGGCAGGCCAACCGGCGGCGCTCCCCAGCACCCCGATACAGACCTGGTCAGAGGGTATGGCTCCTCTCCAAGGACCTGCCCCTGAGGGCACAATCCAGGAAGCTGTCGGCACGGTATGTGGGACCCTTTGTGATACAGGCCATCATCAATCCTAGTGCGGTGCGCCTGAAGTTGCCCTCCACTATGCGTGTCCACCCTACTTTCCACGTGTCTCAGATCAAGCCAGTTGCCTCCAGCCCCCTGTCCCCTCCAGCTGTGGCTCCCCCGCCGCCTACCCATCTCAACGATGGCCCGGTCTACAGAGTCCGGAGGCTGCTGAAGGTCCGTCGCCGTGGTCGCGGCCTGCAATACCTGGTTGACTGGGAGGGTTACGGGCCGGAGGAGCATTCCTGGGTCCCTCGTAGGTGGATCCTGGACCCGTCCCTCATCACTGAGTTCAACCGTTCCCAGGGGGCTGGCCCCAGTGGGCCGCCGAGAGGCGTCCGTTGTGGGGGAGGTACTGTCACGCCCCCTCTCTCTGCGGCAGCCGTGTCCTCTGCCTTCTGTCTCCTCCCAGCCCCTCCCTGCTCTGGTATGCCTGGAAGGCAATCAACGCTACCTACCAAGCACACCTGTTCCCAATCCTCATCAGCAGCTGAAGGCCTATATAAATCCCTGGCTCCTTCCCTTCGGTGCCAGATCGTTGTTTAAGCTACACTTTTGTGACGCCTGCCTCTCCAGCTGCCTGAGGATCCCTTCTGCTGCCATCACCTTTGTGGATTACTCAGTTTGTGGAGGACCCCAAGCCCAGGTTGTGAAGGACTCTTAGCCCAGTTGGAGGAGAACTATAAGCCAAGTTTTTGTCCGTTTTTTGTGTTATTTTGGTGTAAAGAACCAGTAAATCATTTTTTGAGCATAACCTGTGTCTGTGTCTGCCTTGGGGTTACCTAGCCTGCCTTTTCCTAACAGGTAGACACTGTATCAACGAATGCGCCAAAGCCTGCCACCTCATCCTAAAAAGAAGAGTAGCTTTCATGAGTACTGGTCTATAAACTGACCCATTTCTATTCCTCTCTATTCATTTAGTCCCCATCCTCCTTTATACTGTATTTTGTATGTTGCCATACTGTATTGTATTCTCAATTGTATTCTCAATTGTATGGTTGTATGTGCGTAGTACTATTATGTACGTTCTATTTTATTTTGATTTGTAATTATATTGTGTCTCACAACTCATTGTGAGTGGTCCTTAACTTTTTATTATTGTACTTTTGTACTAATGTGATGGAAATGTCTGTTAAGGAGTGACACAAAAATAAAGATTTATCTATCTTGAAAGTAATAGAAAAAGTATAAGTCCGTAAATTACCAGCAGAGGGAGCCAAACCTATCAAAAATTAGAATAAATCACCCTAGAATAAATCACCAACAAGACATTACACTCCCCGTCTGGTATCTCTAGATATCACAACTTAAACAGTTCTTTAAATAACAGAAACACTCAAACATCATCTTTCGGGGAGAACAGCAGGACCACTTCAGCTATTGGTCTGAGAAACTTCTTTGTTGCTTCCCGTCTATTGATTTTCACCTCAACTTTACGCACTCTTCTATCCTTGCTAGGAAACACCTGGGTTTTGACTCCAAGAGGCCACTCATTCCTCTTAGATTGCTCATCTCTCATGAGGACCACAGATCCTTGGGTGATGTTTGGCCTACTAGATGTCCATTTCCTTCGTGACTGCAGGGTAGACAAGTACTGTTTGCGCCATCGGTCCCAAAAGGTACTGGCGAGGCTTTGCACATACAGCCATTGACGTTTGAACAAGTCCTTGCTGTCAAACACACCTGAAGGAGTGGGGAGAGGGACACTTTTCTGAGTGAGCAGTGTGGCAGGAGTGAGGATGAATGGGTCTTCAGCATCAGTAGACACAGGCACTAGAGGTCTATTGTTCACTATAGCCATCACTTCGGCCATAAAGGTGGTGAGCACCTCATGGGTGAGTCTAGACGAGCTTGACTGGAGAAGCATGGAGTCCAGGATCTTGCGGGTGATGCCAATCATTCTCTCCCAAGCCCCGCCCATGTGGGATGAATGAGGGGGATTGAATGTCCAGGTACAGCCCTTCTCTGAGAGGTACTTTGTCACTGCTTCCATGTCCATGTTGGAGGATAATCCAAGCTCTTTGCATGCTCCAACGAAGTTTGTTCCTCGGTCTGAGCGGAACTGCTTAACTGGCCCTCGGACCGCCAGGAACCTTCTCAACGCGTTGATGAAGCTGGAACTCTCCATGGACTCTATGACCTCGAGATGGATGGCTCGGATGCTTAAAAAGGTGAATAGAACTGCCCATCTTTTGCTTTCAGCAATGCCACCCCTTGTCCGACGTACAGAGATCATCCAGGGTCCAAAGACGTCCACACCCACGTGTGAAAGGAGGTTCCATACTGACTCTGTCTGGAGGTAGGTCAGCCATTTTCTGGACTTCAGCGGTTCCTCTGAGCTTGCGACAAGTGATGCATTTGAGGATCAGGCTGCTCACACACCTCCTAGCACCCATGATCCAATAGCCAGCTGAGTGGACAGCACCCTCAGTGATATGACGTCCTTGGTGTTGTGACTCCACATGATAGTGTTGCACAAGGAGGGAGTCAACATGATGCCACCCTGGAATGATTATCGGACTTTTCTCTTTGTACCCCAGCTGTGAATGTTGTATACGTCATCCGACTCTCAGTAGATCATTCTCATCAAGGAATGGGTCCAGCATTCTCAGAGGGCTGTCTTTGGGAATATCCCTTTGGGTCCTGATGCATTGCATTTCTTCAGCATAGGTTTCTTCCTGCACAGCTCGAATGATGACATTTTTGCTCTGACTGCGCTCCTCCACTGTGTGTGATGTCTCACAGCGATGCCATCCTTTGCAGTTCCCCGGAGAGTCTTCTGAATTCTTCTTGAAGCGGCATGCGATGTGTCTGAGACCAGATATGGCATGGTTAAGAGTCCTCCAGGAAGAAAAACGCTCAAAGCGCTGAGACCCGAGTTGGCTGTCTTGGATGGTGGTGGCCAACACTGTCACCTGAGAGCGGATTTCTTTATCTTGTTCTGGATCGATGAGTTCGAAGACATCTGTCTTGGGAGGGATTTGTTTGGGCTGAGATATGAATGCAGGCCCAGAAAACCATGTGGTGTCTTTCAGCCGGGCTGCGGGGATGGACCTTGTGGCATGGTCCGCAGGGTTATGTTCCGTTGACACGTAGTGCCATTGCTGTGGCTGAGTGCTTCTCCTGATCCTCTGGGTCCGGTTGTTCACATAAACATAGAAACGTCGCTTCTCATTATAGATGTAGCCCAGGACTACTCTACTGTCCGTATAGAAGGTGATGGCATCACACTTGATGTCTATCTCCGAAGTAATGAGCTCCGCCACGTCCACAGCCATCACCGCAGCACACAGCTCTAGCCGAGGTATGGTTTGTTCTGGACGAGGAGCTAGTCTTGCCTTACCGAACACAAATCCTGTGTGGCAGTTCCCTTCTGCATTTGTAGTCTTCAGATAGGCTACTACAGCTATTGCCTTCTCCGAAGCATCCGAGAACACACACAGTTCTTAGTGCTGAGCTTCTGTGGGAGACGCACATGTGAACTGTCTGTTCTGTGGGAGACGCACATGTGAACTGTCTGTTCTGTGGGAGACGCACATGTGAACTGTCTGTTCTGTGGGAGACACACATGTGAACTGTCTGTTCTGTGGGAGACGCACATGTGAACTGTCTGTTCTGTGGGAGACGCACATGTGAACTGTCTGTTCTGTGGGAGACGCACATGTGAACTGTCTGTTCTGTGGGAGACGCACATGTGTTCTGTCTGTTCTGTGGGAGACGCACATGTGAACTGTCTGTTCTGTGGGAGACGCACATGTGAACTGTCTGTTCTGTGGGAGACGCACATGTGAACTGTCTGTTCTGTGGGAGACGCACATGTGAACTGTCTGTTCTGTGGGAGACGCACATGTGTTCTGTCTGTTCTGTGGGAGACGCACATGTGAACTGTCTGTTCTGTGGGAGACGCACATGTGAACTGTCTGTTCTGTGGGAGACGCACATGTGAACTGTCTGTTCTGTGGGAGACGCACATGTGTTCTGTCTGTTCTGTGGGAGACGCACATGTGAACTGTTCTGTGGGAGACGCACATGTGAACTGTCTGTTCTGTGGGAGACGCACATGTGAACTGTCTGTTCTGTGGGAGACGCACATGTGAACTGTCTGTTCTGTGGGAGACGCACATGTGTTCTGTCTGTTCTGTGGGAGACGCACATGTGAACTGTCTGTTCTGTGGGAGACGCACATGTGTTCTGTCTGTTCTGTGGGAGACGCACATGTGTTCTGTCTGTTCTGTGGGAGACGCACATGTGAACTGTCTGTTCTGTGGGAGACGCACATGTGAACTGTCTGTTCTGTGGGAGACGCACATGTGAACTGTCTGTTCTGTGGGAGACGCACATGTGAACTGTCTGTTCTGTGGGAGACGCACATGTGTTCTGTCTGTTCTGTGGGAGACGCACATGTGTTCTGTCTGTTCTGTGGGAGACGCACATGTGAACTGTCTGTTCTGTGGGAGACGCACATGTGAACTGTCTGTTCTGTGGGAGACGCACATGTGAACTGTCTGTTCTGTGGGAGACGCACATGTGAACTGTCTGTTCTGTGGGAGACGCACATGTGAACTGTCTGTTCTGTGGGAGACGCACATGTGAACTGTCTGTTCTGTGGGAGACGCACATGTGAACTGTCTGTTCTGTGGGAGACGCACATGTGAACTGTCTGTTCTGTGGGAGACGCACATGTGAACTGTCTGTTCTGTGGGAGACGCACATGTGTTCTGTCTGTTCTGTGGGAGACGCACATGTGAACTGTCTGTTCTGTGGGAGACGCACATGTGAACTGTCTGTTCTGTGGGAGACGCACATGTGAACTGTCTGTTCTGTGGGAGACGCACATGTGAACTGTCTGTTCTGTGGGAGACGCACATGTGTTCTGTCTGTTCTGTGGGAGACGCACATGTGAACTGTCTTTTCTGTGGGAGACGCACATGTGAACTGTCTGTTCTGTGGGAGACGCACATGTGTTCTGTCTGTTCTGTGGGAGACGCACATGTGAACTGTCTGTTCTGTGGGAGACGCACATGTGAACTGTCTGTTCTGTGGGAGACGCACATGTGAACTGTCTGTTCTGTGGGAGACGCACATGTGTTCTGTCTGTTCTGTGGGAGACGCACATGTGAACTGTCTGTTCTGTGGGAGACGCACATGTGAACTGTCTGTTCTGTGGGAGACGCACATGTGAACTGTCTGTTCTGTGGGAGACGCACATGTGAACTGTCTGTTCTGTGGGAGACGCACATGTGTTCTGTCTGTTCTGTGGGAGACGCACATGTGTTCTGTCTGTTCTGTGGGAGACGCACATGTGAACTGTCTGTTCTGTGGGAGACGCACATGTGAACTGTCTGTTCTGTGGGAGACGCACATGTGAACTGTCTGTTCTGTGGGAGACGCACATGTGTACTGTCTGTTCTGTGGGAGACGCACATGTGTTCTGTCTCGGGATCCTGAGGTTTTGGAGCTCTTTTAAGGACTCTCTCCACTTGTCCCAGAGTTCTTCTTTATCTGGAGGCAACGGAGCATCCCAGTCGCTCGTCTCTACTGAGAGCTCTCTCTGTAAAGCCTTTCCTTGTAAAGTGACGGGGGCGACGAATCCCAAAGGGTCATACAGGCTGTTCACTGTTGACAACACTCCGCGGCGAGTGTAAGGCTTCTTCTCTTCAGCCACTTGGAAGAGGAAAGTGTCTGTCCTTAGGTCCCAGCAGAGTCCAAGGCTTCGCTGGATGGGTAAGGAGTCGACACCGAGATCCAGATCTTTCAGGTCCTTGGCGTGATCCTCCGTCGGAAAAGGCCAGCATGACCTCTCTGCTGTTTGAGGCTATTTTATGAAGCCTGAGATTGGAGCACGCCAGCATGTTCTGTGTTCTTTGGAGCAAGTCAATGGCAGCCTCTGGTGTAGGCAGGGACTTGAGTCCATCGTCAACGTAAAAGTCCCTTTCAACAAACTGCCTTGCGTCCTTGCCAAACTCCTCCTCCTCTTCTTTTGCAGCTCTTCTGAGGCAGTGGATTGCGACTGCTGGTGATGGACTGTTTCCAAAGACAGGCACTTTCATGCGATACTCTGTGATCTCGTTGTCCAAGTTGTTGTCTCTATACCACAGAAATCTGAGGAAGTTTCTGTCCTCTGGCCTGACAATGAAACAGTGGAACATCTGTTGAATGTCCACTGTGATGGCGATGCTGTCCTTGCGAAAGCGTATGAGTACTCCCAGAAGACTGTTGTTGAGATCCGGTCCTGTGAGGAGGACCTGATTCAGGGAGAGTCCCTTGTGTTGAGCACTTGAATCAAAGACCACCCGAATCTGGCCTGGTTTCTTTGGATGGTAAACTCCGAAGCAGGGGAGGTACCAATGCTCTTCATCGTGGCTGAGGGGAGGAGCTTCCTCTGCATGACCATTCTGGAATATATCTTCCATGAATGATACGAAATGATCCTTCATCTCTGGCTTCTTGTTGAAGGAGCGGCACAGTGATGACAGGCGTTCTGCTGCTTGTGACCTATTGTTGGGCAGGCGAGGTCGTGGCTCTCTAAATGGCAAGGGTGCAACTAAGCTGTTGTCCTTATCTTTGTAGACTCCCTGTTCCATTGTCTTCAAAAAGAGTCTGTCCTCGACAGATGGGCCAAGCTTGTCGTCATCTTTTGTCTGTTTAAAGACATCACATCCTAGGTGTTCTCCATAGGCACCGCATATGGGACCTTCCATGTGGGCAGGCGCAGGGAGACCTGGGGCCTTGTTGCTGGACCACTTTTCCTTCACAACGAAGTGATTAGGGCATGGTTCAAAGAAAGAGTGACGACCATTTTCCATAGTGTTGGTATAGAAGGTGCTCACAGTGATGGGTTTGTGGGCATCTCCTAGACAGACATTGCCAACGATTACCCATCCCAAGTCTAGTTTTTGGGCGTAAGGTGAGTCATGTGGCCCATTCACCTGTTTCCGTGCCTTGTGAAGCCTTATGATGTCTCTGCCAAGCAGGATCATAATTGCAGCCTGGGGGTCAATCTGAGGGATCTTCTCTGCCAGATGTTTCAGATGTTCATGATGCAGTGCTGCTTCTGGTGTGGGGATTTCAGAACGATTGTTCGGAATGGCGTTGCATTCTATCAGAGTTGGTAAGGAGAGGATAACCTGTCCATCAATGGCTTCGACCTGGAAGCCATGCGCTCTCCTGCCTGAGGTCTCAACCACACCAGCACATGTTTTGAGGGAGTAGGGAGAGTTGTGACCTTTGATGTTGAAAAGGTCAAAGAACTCAGACCTCACCAAGGAGCGATTACTTTGATCGTCCAATATCGCATATAAGCGAACCGCTTTCTCCTGCTGGCCTGTTGGATAGACTTTTACAAGACAAATCTTTGAGCATGATCTTTCGGTGAGCTCTCCTCCACAGACCTGAGTACAGTTTGAGGAGACAGCAGGTTCCTCAACCATGTATTTTTCTTCCCCGCCGTCTTCACGTGCAGGCGTTTGTGACTCTGAAGCCCAGGGTGCCGGTCCAGGGTGGAGGGCTGCGGTGTGACTCCCGCTTCCACATTCAGAACACTTTATGTTGTTGTCACACTTTTTTGCCAGATGTGCTGATGATGCACAGCATTTGTAGCAGATGCCATGTTGCTTCAAAAATGCCTTCCTATCTTCCATGGATTTCTCTCTGAATCCACGACATTTTTGGAGAGGGTGTGGTTTACTGTGCAAGGGGCATTGCTTGGCAGGATCCACCTTATTCTTGTGTGCTGCGTCAGTCGAAGAGGAGGTGGAGGAAGACACTTCTGTCTTGTGAACTGAAACAGGCTGCCACTTACTGTTGTACTTAGTAGCTGATTTTCCTGTTGCTGGAGAGTCACAACTGCATGGGATGGAGAAGCTACGGTCATTTCGCATCTTAGCTTGTTTGTAAACAAAGTCCACAAAGTAGAAAAAGGGTGGGAAGTGAACATTTTGTTGTTCCTTGAACTTAGAACCACACGAGAGCCACCTCTCCTGCAAATTGAACGGCAGCTTCTGCACAATGGGTTGGATACCACGGGCGGTGTCTAAGTATGCAAGTCCTGGCAGATCTCCATCAGATTTAGCAGCTTCAACCTCCATTAACAGGTCCCCTAGCTCCCTTAACTTCCCGTGGTCTTTGTTGGAGATCTTGGGGAAGTTATCCAATCTCTTGAACAGCGAGCTCTCTATTATCTCGGGTGACCCATAGCATTCATCAAGTCTGACCCAAGCCATTTTGAGCCCTCTCTCAGGATGGTGAACCTTTACAGCTCTTATCCTTTTTACATGTCCGCCTGATTCAGAACCTAACCATTTCACCAGGAGATCCATCTCTTCACTGTGTGTAAGGTCGACACCTTGTATGGCATTCAGGAATGATGCCTTCCATGCCCTGTAACTCTCAGGATGGTCATTGAACTGCAGAAGCCCTGAGGTCACGAGTTCACGTCTTGCAATAAACCTGGCGAAGTCTGACATGCTTTGACTGCTATCTAGATTAGTCTGTTGAGCCCCTGTGGACTGATGCTGTCTGATTTCTGTCATTAATTTCCCCTGTCTGCCTAATGATATCTTTGTGGTTCTGTGAACTCCACACTCTCTGGGGGGTTGTACCTGCGATATACGTGTGTGCGCCATTGGGCCCTTTCTGATATTCCCTCACAGAAATGTGCCCCAGAGGTTGAAGCTCTTTATTAGCCTCGTCATGCTGAGTTTGACATTGCACAGTCGCTTTGGGTGTTTGCTCGATAACAGTGGCTGGTGGACTAAGACTGTTAGTAGAGTTTTCTTTACATGCAATTGTAGACTGATCGGTAACATGCTTTGCTTGTTCGTCTACATACTGTTTAGTGCGCTCTGCAGGATCATGAGTCTGGAGGTTGATCTCGTAGCTGAGGCCTTCCTCCTCTTCTTCAATGGCCTCTAAGGCCTCGGCTTTAGCTAAAGCAGCCGCAGCTTTTTTCTCCAGTTGAAGAGTGTCCAGTTCTATCTCTATATGTGTCATCTCCATTTTTAAGGATGCCTCGACACGTGCTCGTTCCATTTTGAGCTGGCTCTCCTGTTTTGCAAATGCTGCCTCAGTTTGAGCAGCCTGTGCTTCAGCTCTAGCTAAGACTGCGGCTGCACTGGTAGAGGAGCGCCGTGATCGTTTGGATGAAGATGAGGCATATGATCTAGTGTGTATTGACTGTGAGCTTGTAGATCTCTTTTCAGACATATTGACAAGAGGATTGTCTTACTATTCAGAGCTGAATCCTTGCTGTGTCCTCCGTTGTCCTATTCAACTCAATTCAGTCCGCCAGAAGTCGTTGTTTTACTGTCCTGGCCCCTTCACACGCCTTGCATGAATTGACAGGCAGATAACTCCATCTACAATCACCACGCAGGACAAGGTGTTCCACGTTAACCTTCCCTTTAATATAGCAACCGGCAGTAGGGTAAAACAACGATGCTTCAAAGACATGAACAGCCGAGTTAAAACATACGACGAAACAGCAAGTCCGTAAATTACCAGCAGAGGGAGCCAAACCTATCAAAAATTAGAATAAATCACCCTAGAATAAATCACCAACAAGACATTACAACTGGCCACTACCTTTGTTACACCTGTGGACTTTAGTACAAGATGAATGGACAGAACCGACCTCTGATCCAGCCCAAGAAAAGACTGGTATGATATGGCAGGATGGGCCTCTACAAATTTGTCAAGCATCAGATCCAATCATTTGTATTACTGGGATTCAAATGTTCTTGAGCAAACAAAATATTTTAAGAAGGCTATTTGTATTAAATGAAAAATATAAGAAGCAGGTACTGTATACATTCCATTCACCACAGACTTCATCGCCTATACAGACTAACGGGACTGGTTCTAGCTGACCATACCGGCTAGGTTAACAGAACTAGCTTTAACCTACTGTACCATACAGGCTTGGCTTATAGGAGTAGCACTAATCTACCATACAGGCTAGACTAAGCACTACCCTACCCACTAGTTCTAACACTACAGACTATGCAGATACTAGATACTATACTATTGTGTAGTAACTGAAGAATCATTATAAACCACCATGTTGGTTAATTTCCCATGATCCTCAGGGGTGTATGGTGTGATCAGTTGGTGGGCGGCTTCCTGGACGTTTTGAAGGGACACTTCCTGACCAACATGAAAGACACCACCTCTAAAGTCATCCAATCAGTGGCCAGGTCAGTTATATATTGCTGTCAAACATAACACACACACACCTGTGCACAGATACATCCCTCCCTTGTATTGACAATATTGTATTCTCTGCCCCTCACCCTCTGTCTAAACTCCACTCTCTAGCACACCCAGGTAAATATGGGGCAGCACTACCCTCAGTGTGCCTGCATAATGTTGTTTGTGTGTGTGTGTGTGTGTGTGTGTCCCTGCTCAGGCTTCACGCTGCTGTGTCCATAACCACAGCTTGCTGGCCCTAACAGTACATTGTCAGTCCTAGCTGCTGGAAACTAGGACCTGGGGTTCGATCCCCTAACCCTCCACCGCCTACTAAACCGCCGTTCCTCCACCCCTCCCACCGCCATATGTCCCTCCATCACTCCCACCCTTCATCATGGCCCTTGTTCCTAACCTGCTTGTTATCCTGCCTCCTGTAACACAGTAGCACAGATTTTGCTCACATTTACAGTCTTGTAGTATACCATAGACCATGAGAAAGTGTGTTGCCATTTCTTTTTGATTTACGTCTTCATCTCTAATAATAAGTTGGAAGAGGAGTATTGGTGTGTAGGTTGAGGATAATATATCAAACTGACTGACTAATGTGTGACCTCTCTGTCCGTCTGTCTGTCTGTCTCTGTCCCAGCTATGCCAAAGGAGACCTGGACCTCGCCTATACAGTATCACATCCAGGATAGCAGGTATGAACAGCAGCAAGCCACCTTTAACTTCGTATATTACACACAAGTCAAGCATCTTTACAAATTTTCAGCATTGAGATCAGATTGGCCTAAAATTGCTGTAAAGCTGTCACGTAATTCACGCGCCTGTGTGTGTGTCATTCCCAGCAGATGGGGTGGAGTCAGCCACAACAAGCATCAGTTGACATCAGTCTACTGACCCCTGACCCCATCTAGTCTACCACCTTCTGGTGGAGGAGTCACAGCATTACAGCTTCAGTGAATAGCATTTCATTAGAGCTGAGCAGCTAATAGCTATGCAAAGTGTGGTCTTTCTAACGTGTGTGTGTAGGTGTCTGTGTGGTTGGCAGGCTAGGAGAGCCCCTAACCTGCGCAGTCTACAGTGTGTGTAAGAACATGCACCTGTGTCTCAAACAGGATCAGAGGAATATCTGCATAGTACATTGCCTGGTGAGTGTACACACACACACACACACACACACACACACACACACACACACACACACACACAAATACACAGATTTGTACACACACAGATGTGGTGTATTCCCTGACCTCTGACCCCTCCCCCAGGACGGGTGAGCAGCGTTGGGCCTCCGTCTACATGTTCAGCATGAAGTGCTGCCCACCCGGCATCTCACCCTCCCAAGAGGTAGGTCACCCTCGCACTGTGTCACCCTCCCACAAGAGGTAGGGCGAGTCCACGTCTGCTTAACTCCCGGCTGTATTCTGAGTGTACATTCTGCTCTCTGATTGTCTCCCAGGTACATCGAGTAAATGTGTGACATGATGACAGAGGAACCCATCGCCCCCCACAGCAAGTCCATGATGATCCGCTACATTATCATGACGCCGGTGTCTCTCTTCAACAAACAGCGCAGGCTGCCGACCCTCCTACAAGGTCTATATAGGAGACATGTGGGTTGCCACCACTTAGCAGGAATGCGACAAGATGAAGTAGGTCCCACACAAACACACACACACACACTCACACCCAGTGTTTGTCACTAACTGATCCTCTCTCTCTCTCTCTCCGCAGGGACTTGAAGATGGAGGATGGGTGGGCGGAGAGCCCTCTGAATGTGACGGTGCAGGGAGATGTTCTTGTGGTCATCTACCATGCTCACTCCACCCTGGTAAGAGACCTGCAGGCCAAGGTACACACACACTCTCACAGGCTGACACATACATGTTTTACTCAAAACATACTGTAGCTGTATAAGTTTTTTGAGTAGCATTGAGTATGGATGCTGTGATATGACCATCCTGCTGTGTGTCATCCAGATGGCATCTTTGAAGATGTTCCAAATCCAGTTCCACACAGGCTTTGTCCCCAGAAACGCCCCACCATCAAGTGTGGCAAGTAAGACAAGCCCACACATCACCGCCATGCTCAGACACAGTGCCTGTTTTCTTAGTGTTGAGAGAATACACACATTATCGCTGCCCCCCCCACCCGGAGAACTACCCGGACCTGTTGCAGGTGAACCTGGACATCGTGGTGGAACCGGGACCGTCCCAGCACACGCACCCCACCCTGGGACAACTTCCCCACCAAGGGCCTCAACCCCAAGATCAGCAGGAGATCCTCACCAAGTTTGGTAGATGCTTACGAGTACTGTAGTCTCGTATCAGTCCTAGCTAGCCACTGCGTCTGCTACTCCTGTATATTTTGTGGTATTCAAATATTCACAGCTGGCCTCTGTATGGAGATTTATAGCCGACAAAATAGCTGCTAATTGTGGATCCCCCCCCCCAGATGAGCCGGAGCTGCTGAGACAGCCAGGCTCCTCCTTCTACAACGCTGAAAGTCCCAGTCCTCCCAAGAAATCAGTGGGCTCCACCTAGGCAGTCACCCCAGAACTTCTTCCAGACCCTCGACTGGGACAGTACGACAGACAGCACACGACACACACAGGATTCCTCCTTCTGAAAAGACCCAGTTCCTGACAACGTCATGCCAAACACTTCCTCCTCTGATGTTTATGATGCTTTTTGACTTACCTCCCAGGTGAGGCCCACTAGTCTGTTTCCAAAAAAAGTGTTTGTTTGATTCCTTCAGTTTTTTGTTTTTGTATGGCATTGGACCATTAGAACATTAGATCATTAATGTGTGTGTATATAAGATCATAAATGTGTGTGTATATAGCCAATTGACCTTATGCACAGCAACATCATGTTTATACAAGGTGCATCCACTTAAACTGTCTGTTCTAGAGTTGGTCTTCAGAATTATACATTCAACTTTTACATAGGCCACTAACTTGCTTTGTCTGTAAAACCAGTCATATAGGTTATCCAATCCTGGAGAGGACAGTCCAATGTATTAGGAAATTGAAATAAAACGCATGTGAAAGTACATACAAAAATATGAAAATTTATTTCTGAGCACATTTGTGGCAACTACAAAAAGTGGATGTCGTAGTAGTAGTTAGTGCATGTATCATTTTGAATACATTAACATCCTGTAAGGTTCAAATGACATCCCATAACATGAACATTCAGCTACATGCTGCATACAGGTATCAACACGCAGTGTAGACTTATGGAACACATCAACAGACACATAGACTGATGGAATGTTAATGTGTGCATCAATCTGCCATCCAAATGCTGGTTGCTCCTGCAACCAGACTTAATAATAAAAATATGTAAACATCAAAACATTACTTCCTTACAAATGCTGATAATAAAAAAAGAAAAATATTAGAACCTTGAATATCAGCACCTCAAATTGGCCAGCCCTCTACCCTGGCTATATCAACATCTCTTTGGTTGTCTGCTCTATTACATACTGACATGGGAAGCCTTCATATTAATATCTCCCTGTATTATTGACATGTACACTATTATCACTTTGGTTTGGTTCTCTCCCATGTACAGTATTTAGGCCTACTACAAAAAAACAAACTGTGTCCGTCTATCTTATTTATCTTTGGTTTGGTTCTCTTCTATGTATTTAGGCATACTACACAAACAAACTATGTGTCTATATTATTTATCAATGTCACCTGCTTCAGGAAATTGATCAGGCTTTCTATACATTAAACAGCCTGTAAAGTACCTACTGTAGAATTACGCAATGTCCATCACCCAAATGTTGCTGTCAAGGACTGCATTGAATTCAGCCCGGAAGTCTGGGAAATTGTCATAGCTGTCAGCCAATTCTAAAACCCTACCACATGTGCGTCCTATTGGGCGTCTTGTAAATTCAGACATCTGTGAAAACTGCACAAGTATAATGTCACATGTGATCAAATTTGATCCTGTGGTGAACCTAAGAAACCTGCTCAGTTTGTCTTCGTCCATCTCTCTGATGTAACGTTTTAGATGATGTCCTACTTCCTGTTGTCTGGTACTCATATCTGATGGGAGATTCAGTAGTCCCATTACTTTTTTAGGTGATGGTTTGAGGTCTGCATACATCTCCGAAAGCTCCTCACGATTCAAGATAAACTGGTTCCAAATAACACCTCTCCAACAGTCTATCACATACATGGGCTTTTGCGCAAGCTCTTTGTGGGCAATTTCCCTCAGGATCTCTGGGAGATTCTCTGCAGTGACTCTCCTTCTACAATCGTAGTTGTCAAGGACTTCCACAAGCTCTTCTGAGTCAATGGAGGTGAAATCTGCAAGGGCTTGTCGGATGATCTCACCTGGGGTTATAACATGTTAGAAATACATAGCACAGAAAAGTGGTTAGCAGTGATGGGAAAAGTACACGGAATGTTTACTTGAGTAGAAGTAAAGATACCCATGTAAAAACTGACTTGAGTAAAAGTAATAAGTACTGATCCAAATATCTACTCAAGTGAAAGTGAAAGTACAGACTCTGAAATGTACTTTAAAGTATAATACAAAGTAAAAAGTAGTTTTTCGCGATCCAAAGATCACAATTCTAAATTGGTTACCTTTGTGCTGTTAAGATCAATATTGCCAGTTCTGTTCAAGAAGACCTACCAGACAAGATGGTAGTGTACTTCACTATAATGTTAGTAGCATTAGATCCATTTGTTATTCACACATCACACTTCTGTGTACTGGATGAGTTCAGGATTATCTTAACCGGGATGAAATCATACTCATAGGCCCATCTTTTAATCAACATTTTTAATAGTACAATTTCTTCTTGAAGGTTACAGTAGTGCTTTTTGTTATTCTCATGGCGTGAGCATTGAGTGGCAAAGATTTTTATCTGTAACAAAGTGCATCGTCCCATTGAACGCAAATGAATTTAAGCTGCCCACTGTGCAAATTAAATACTTACTGTCCCATTTTAATTAAATAACCAAATATAAAGGCACATATGCATGTCGTGCACATAAAACTTAAACTGCCAATGAATCAAGTTGAAGTACTCAATTACTTTAAAAGTATACTGCGTCTCCTAATTTACACAACCGTGCAATAGAACTCTACTGCATCTCCTCATTTACACAACAGTGTAGAACTCTACTGCATCTCCTCAATTACACAACAGTATAGAACTCTACTGCATCTCCTCATTTACACAACATTATAGAACTCTACTGCATCTCCTTTTTTACACAACAGTATAGAACTCTACTGCATCTCCTCATTTACACAACAGTATAGAACTCTACTGCATCTCCTCATTTACACAACAGTATAGAACTCTACTGCATCTCCTCATAATGCACGTATGTGTGTGTTTAAGTTGGAGGTGAATGTCATAAGACAAACTAAAACAATAACAAATTACCATGAGAGAGGGAGGTCCGGTAAGGATAAGATCAATCAGCACGTTCAGTTACTAAGTAAGTGAGTCCGTCCGTCAGTCAGTCAGTCTCATTCAGGCAGTCATTGTGTCTCATTCAGGCAGTCAGTCAGTCAGTCTCATTCAGGCAGTCAGTCAGTCAGTCAGTCAGTCTCATTCAGTCAGTCAGTCAGTCTCATTCAGGCAGTCAGTCTCATTCAGTCAGTCAGTCAGTCAGTCTCATTCATTCAGTCAGTCAGTCTCATTCATTCAGTCAGTCAGTCTCATTCATTCAGTCAGTCAGTCAGTCAGTCTCATTCAGGCAGTCAGTCAGTCAGTCTCATTCAGTCAGTCAGTCAGTCAGTCTCATTCAGGCAGTCAGTCAGTCAGTCTCATTCAGGCAGTCAGTCAGTCAGTCTCATTCAGGCAGTCAGTCAGTCAGTCTCATTCAGGCAGTCAGTCAGTCAGTCTCATTCAGGCAGTCAGTCAGTCAGTCTCATTCAGGCAGTCAGTCAGTCAGTCAGTCTCATTCAGTCAGTCAGTCAGTCAGTCAGTCTCATTCAGGCAGTCAGTCAGTCAGTCTCATTCATTCAGTCAGTCAGTCTCATTCAGGCAGTCAGTCAGTCAGTCTCATTCAGTCAGTCAGTCAGTCAGTCAGTCTCATTCAGGCAGTCAGTCAGTCTCATTCAGGCAGTCAGTCAGTCTCATTCAGGCAGTCAGCCAATCATCAATTAAGTTGATCAGGGAGTTCAGTTAATAAGTAAATGAGTCAGTGAGCAAAAAAGTCAGTCAGGTCAGTCACCCAATCATGTCAGTTACAGTCAGTGTGAAGGCTGGACAAAAAATCTAGAGAAATTTTGTATTCAACTTCATGAGAAGCAAACTCTCAAAGTTCTCAGGTTCCAACCTATTCCTCCGAGGTCTGAAAATCATTCCCCCTGTGCTAAAAAGTCTCTCACAGGCCGCTGAGGCAGGCAGTGGTGTGTTTAGCTTAAGGGACAAGTGACAGACAGATGGAAACATTTTCAGGCAGTCCATGGTGTCACTAGAACTTGACAGGTAGAGCTGCAATTGTTTTGCGTTACCGTCTCGTTGATCTTCTTGGTTTATCGGGAAAAAGAAGTCTTCCTCTTCCAAAGAAGGGGTAGGCTCACCCGGTCGCACTGGACTGCTCTGCTCCTTCATGTTCGCCTTGATGTAGTCCAGACCTATGAGGGGGAAAAAAAAAATGCTATTATACATAAAGCACGGGAGGGAAAGGCCAAGAGGCACCAGGGAGCAAGAGGACCAAGACACAAAAGAAAAGGGGAATAGGGTAGAGACGAGGAGGTACAATGAAGGTGTAGGGTGCTGCAGCATAAACAGGTGGCATAGTCCGTTGTAATTAGTTTGTTCCACATTGTTTGAATCTAGGCCTAAATACAGATTTGAAAGTAATAACTTGTATGGTGATAAGCGCATATGAAACAAAAACATGGTGCAGGACATACCACTTCGGAGGAGACCTTCATCTTTGGTCCAACGGGTCTTGAACTTGGGGACCAGTATTGCTGCAGCAATCAGTTCGGGATCCGCAAGCATGTCTCCGAAGCGGCGGTCAAGGCCTGACTGGAGGGCATCCAACAAGGGCCCACAGTATTTGGAGGTGGTGTGAAGGGTGTCGAGCTTGGACTTCAGCAGTGAGATAGTCGGTACGAGCCACCCCATCTGCACGTTGGTCTCCCCCTGAAGAACGTCAAGCGCCTTTGCGAAGGGTCTCATGGTCTTTACGTATTCGGAGAGGAATGCAATCTCGGCAGGAGTGAGCCTGAGAAACACACAACACCATCAATATATAACCAGTCAAACCATTTACATAATGCATTAATATGAAACTTAAGTCACTTCCCCTAATGGGACTTCCCTTTGTAAAAACTAGTGCAGTGCCCGTGTGTGCTGCTGTTTGCATTAAAGGGCCACTCCACTCAAAATACAAGTTAATTTCTAATGCATCCAATAGGATCTCTGTAACAGTAGCCGTTTTCTTTTTCCATATTAGCTTCCAGGAAGCTAATATGGAAAAAAATACTGTTACAGAGATCCTATTGGGGTAAGGATTCATTAGAAATTAACTTGTATTTTGAGTGGAGTGGCCCTTTAATGCAAACAGCAGCACACACGGGCACTGCACTAGTTTTTACAAAGGGAAGTCCCATTAGGGGAAGTGACTGGTTTCATATTATTGCATTATGTAAATGGTTTGACTGGTGGTGAGGTCTGTCTGTGTTTGGTGTGTGTGTGTGTGTGTGTGTGTGTGTGTGTGTGTGTGTGTGTGTGTGTGTGTGTGTGTGTGTGTGTGTGTGTGTGTGTGTGAGAGAGAGAGAGATCGAGTGTGAGTGTATGGATGGAGCTCGCTGTTGTGTGAATGGAAAGCACATGGTAGTCTTCACAAAACTGCAGACAGCTGCGATGGCTCCCTCTCCCTGTTCCCTGATGATCCGGACAATACGCTCAACAGCATAGTAAAGAGAATTCCACCTTAAGCCAAAAATGTACATACAAAAAAAAACATTCATAACAGGGATGTCCCGATCCAGCTTTTTGCTCTTCTGATCTGATACATACGTTGCAGTTTGAGTATCCGCCAATACCACCCAATCTAAGCGTGTATTATAGATACTTATTCTGTTGTCAGACTCCCTGAAATCCGGGTGTGCTCGAGAACAAAACCCAGATTAAAAAAAAAAAAAAATGGATCAGGAGTCTGGATTGGCATTTTTCCATGCAGGCCGATATGCATTTAACAAAAGTTTGAGAACTACTGCTATGGCCCTTTACATTTGTAACTGGTTCAAAGTACTAAACTGATCTCAGGGTGTAATAAGTAGCCTACCTTGTTTCGCATGGCCTGACGAGCTGGAGTTTGCAGTTTTCCTTGATGACCTCTGCAGTTGGGGTGGATCTACTGGTCTTATTCCACAGACCTTGGCACTTGGCGAAGGATGAACGAGAAAGCTTCTTGTACGTTGGATTGGCATCTGCAGCTCTCACGTCAACTGTTGACACCTGTTATCAAAGGATCATGTTAAAGAGGAAACAGGCAACTTTTTTTTTTTTTCTTTCAAAACTTCACCGTGGCCACTAGCCTGTGTCCTCCACATTAACATTTATAATGATACTTGGGATTTTTTTAACAAAAAGTTGCTTTTTGCCTCTTACCAGGTTCATCAGGTGACAGGCGCAGCGGTGATGTTTTGGCAGTTGGTACTGCATCCCATCATCCTCCTCCAACAAGGGACCGACTGCCACAGGCTCAACCCCGGTGTCATCTTGGGCATCTTGTGCTGCTCATTAAAATATCAATATATCAATTTGCGTCCACAGTGCGCTTTTCGGGACACAACTATATTCTCCGACTGATTTTCAAGATAGGTAAACCATGACACGTTCTCATCAAATGTGTAGGCCTCATCATAGAAATGGATGAAATGACTAAAGGAGACATGCGGGAAGGCCACAATTTGTGCATCGGCCATCTTGATAGCAGGGTCTTCCCCCTGGACTTATGGGTATCCCCGATAACTCCATGGGTGTCTCACTTGGTCTGTTTTTCCCCCAGATATTTGGGGGATTTACCCTGACCTATTGAGTTCCATAACCTGGCTTGCCATGTACTTGGTATCATGCCATGACATCTAATCAGTAGGTGGTGGTTATGTTGTGCCTAACCTTTCATGGAGCTGCACTGAAAGAAGACGCTGAGACACCGCCATGATACTCCAGTAAGAATAAAGAATGGGGTCCCACTAAATTGCACAAGTCAATTGTCAATTTATTAACTATCATACATGTGTAAATCATAACAAAATCGAGTAGTCAAAGATAAACCGTGGTTCGTTTAAAAAAGTTAAATGCGCTATTTTGTTGTGAATGTTCTGACCTTTCAACTTGTGCGGTAGAGCGCTGGGCTGGTCAAATCATTGTCCGCGCGCACATTAGCGCGCACATTCGCACGCACGTATGTTCAAACGCAGCTGCCTCCGTAGGCTAATAGACGACAAAACATACCTATCAAGTCTCCCTAATTTACAGATTCTCCCTTATTTCAAACCTGTCTCTGGGATGGGATGGCATGGCGAGTGGAGGGCAAAATCTCCCTTATTTTCAAGACCCATACTTGGTAGGTATTTTACAAAATAGCTTATTTTACTTTTTTAAACGGACCACGGTTTATGTTTGACCACTCAATTTTGTTATGATTTACACATGTATGATGATAGTTAATAAATTGACAATTGACTTGTGCAATTTAGTGGGACCCCTCCCATGTTAATCAAAATAGTTCTCTTGGACTATGACACCCTGCGATCAATATAGAGGATTTTCAATGGATTGTGGGCACCTCCTTATCCCGTATACTTCTAGAGATGTCTGCATGTAATACTCACCTGAGGTTGATTGACCTTCTGGTCCTGGTTCTGCATTGTTGTTCTCATCGTCGGTGTGACTGGTGGGCCCAAACACTCGGAATGCTTTTAAAAAGTTGGATCCACTGTCAGTAGTTGTCCCAACTACCTTCTCTCCGATGTTGTACTCTGGACGGACAGAGTTGGACAAAGAGTCAAGCAGGAAGACAGCTCCAGGGTACCAATACCAAATTTATCCTTTCAATTCTCCCAGGGATCAAAAAAACGTTTTTTATCTTCCGTTACCGAGTGGTTCACACATACTGTGGGTTAAACAATTAGATAGTATTCTAAAATATAAACAGAAGCGTACATAGGCCTACCTGAATGTATTTCCGTTAGAGCGTCAGCTAGCTTAGTGAAGTTGTGAGACCCTTCCAGGTACTTGCATGCTAATGCAGCAGAGCGTCTCTCCATAGTTGTGGGATGGATCCAATGAGCTGTGACACCTATATAACCCTTTCGGTACGCCGTCCAGCAATCTGTTGTAGTTCCAATGAAGTCCACCTCACGCATGGCAGCCTTTAGATTTTTCTTCATTTCCTGGACTCCTTTATTTAGTTTGTTTGTAAAAGTCCCTCGACACATCACATTGGCGCTTGGCTGAAGGTATTTAATAAGTTTTCTAAAATGATCCTCTTCAACAGTACTATTAGCATGTAAGCCATGGACTACGAAGTTCTGGATGTGCTCGTCCACACCCTTCTGTGAGACTCGCCTTGTTTCGTAGACTTTAAGCTGTTTGGGTGGGCAGCTGCCCGCTGTTTCGCTGGAACTTCTTTTGGATGTAAGCCTTGTGTATCGTTCCAAGTGGCTTGCGTGCTTTCTCTAGAGGGAAAACAATGAGAGCCAACATTAGTTAATTCATACAAAAACATGTAAGCAGCTCGTGTTGCCTGTTTGGCACAAAGCATGTTTCCATCTGAAAACAAGGCAGTGTCCTGACATTTTGTGCTACTTTTCAGAAGGACCTATCCACATCATGTTTGCAACTTACACACATTTCAAAGGCAGAAATTTGGACATTGAAAGTAACTAATTAATACAAAAGTTAGTTGCTTTTATGTAATAGATCACCTGAGTTTTAAGGTTGTATACATTTTATGGTGATATCTACATGTTAAATATTTTACCCCATTTCCATTCATACTTTGGTCAACCTTTTCATGTGTTGATATCAGTATATCACCATAAAACTCAGAGGTGATCTATTACTTCAAAACAACTAACCTTTGCTTTACAAATTATTCCCATATTACTGCCTTGGGGACTATTTGAATAATGCCTCATTTGCATTTTGTGTGTGTTTAATCTGAATAATCAACTCTGTGATTTCCATGGTGATATCTACAAGTTGAAAGGCACACAGGACCAGAGATTTAAGTTAGGATTCAGAAATGTGAAATAGGCTGGAAAAAATCTCCCAAAATGTTGCAAACAATGGCCTACCCCTATGTTTTCTTACATTGGTAGAGGATAAAACCAATGAGATTATAGACCTTGGCTTTGTCTTTGAAAGGATGAATGAGCTATGTAGCTAAGTCGTTCTTTTAGACGAGGAAGAAGGTCTATTTGTTAGAACACCTGCTCATTTGGCGAAGAGTGGGCACATTGCTTGGCAAGGTTGACTAAGAGAGTGGCCCTTCTAACGTTACTTTGTGAAGCTAAGGCTGTTGCTATCGATTCACCTGCTAATGTTGGCTACTGGCTAGACCTAGCTAACGTTATTCTGCAACAACGCAGAGCGGTGCTCTTTGCTTTTTAGCAACGTCTAGACTGTATGAAGAGATCCCCGTAGCAATCTAGCTAGCTAGCTAGCTAGCAAACAATGGATGGCATTGGTTAGGCTTGAGCGAGCCCGCTAAACTAACGGTAACGTTAGCTTAGTTTTGCGAAAACATCACCATGTAGCCAGCCCGTGAAACGAGTGGTGATTCTGGTGAACAAGTCTTAGCCGATCATGCTAGCCACGCTAGCTAGACGCGGGCTAACGTCATCAGCAACAAAATTAGCACTACCACTACGGCACTAACGTTAGCAGGCCATCATCGTTTTAGCATATCTAGCCACACAAACATTGCGTAGTATCCGTTTGACTGAGCAACATGCTAGTACACTACTAAGCCTATACTTTTAACTAACGTTACGTAAGCTGTTTTGTTACAACATATATCTTAGCTAAGCTAATAATAGCTAGCAAGCTAGCTAGTTAAAACTTACCTCGATGTGTTTCCTGAGATTCGATGGAGAATTCTTGAAGGCAAGCACCTCATGCCGTTTTGGCTTGCACAGCAAGCACACCATTCGCCATGATTGGTTTTTTTCCCCTACAAACCCGAAAAGATCACTAAGATACGGCCATGGGTGAGGTAACTGAGGTTCTGCTCTTTCAGGCTCAGCCTGCTCTGGTTCTTCGCCATTGTCCATGGTGTGATGGATTGATCTGATCGCAGCAAGCTAACACTGACTTCCACTTCAACCCGCTCTGATGTGTCACAGTCACACTACTTAGGTCCCTAAGTTACTGACTGACTGCTGGCACTGTCGACTTGCGTGCCGTAGGCTACATGCGCGTTTTGAAATTTTAGCGGCAGCCAGGCTGATAAATCAAATGCGGATTACATGATTTACGCAAAGATACTGAAAAAAAAAATATATATATATATGTCAAAGTAACGAGCCCTTTTTAAAAATGTAGGGAGTAGAAAGTACGATATTTTTGTTTTAAATGTAGGGAGTAAAAGTAAAAAGTTGTCAGAAAAAAAAAAACTTCTTAAAAGTACAAAGTAATGGCATTTTGTACTTAAGTACAGTAACGAAGTATTTCTACTTAAGTAAATCCCATCACTGGTGGTTAGATCAAAGGATCACATCATACTATACAACTACCCGGACCCTCCCTCTTAGCTGAGACTGTATTGTATTTGTATTGATGTATTCTTGCGCTGGTACTTCAGCATGGATTATGCTCTTGGATGCCTGTTTAACACAAGGTGATGTACTTATGATGTGGTGACTAGCAGTTCTCTTGACTACGTTTGATATACTTGTTGTAAGTCGCTTTGGACAAAAGTGTCTGCTAAATTACTATAATGTAATGTAATGTACAGCTGTAAATACTAAGGGGCGAATTCACTAAAGGATTGCGCAGCTTTTCCTGACGCAAAGCCTGTGCAAATAAGTCAAAAATTATGTTTACTATTCACAAAGCCCTCGCAAAGGGTGAAATACGGTGTTAACTGCGTTGCGTTCGTCATTGCGTTTCTCTGCGCCGGTGTTATTAGCTGATATTTAAATTAGGTAATATGGGAGGAGAATGTTCCCCTTTCTATGCAAATGAACATCATTGCAAAACCCGCCCAATTCACAAAGATCTGCGCAAATTGCCTCACGTAGTTAAAGTGAAATTAATTCCGTTTTCAGAGACGTGGTGGTATTTAAGCGAAAGGGGTGTCATGGCCAGCCCTTCCGCTGATCATGGCAGCAGTGATTGTTGCGAGGCGAATTCGGCATCGCAATGCCAGGCATGTTGTTCGTGAGAGAATATTTAGAAGAAGGTCACTTTTTGATTTAACACTAGAACCACCGTGGTAGCTGTTTGGACACCAGAGCGCGCAGCTCTTCAGCCAACTGGAGGATGAAGTCGCGTCTGGGGAGGCTCAGTTGACTATGCGTCTCTCCACCCGTCCCCAGCGAGTCCAAGCTCCCCCAATGAATAATACTTATAATAGCCTACATAGCACGAAACTGTGCGTATAATAGTCTATACGCGAAACTGCGCATTCCCTATAGCTGTTCATTGAACGGCCGGGGGCCGATATAGGTATAAATAAATAAAAACATAGCCTACACAATATTTTTTTTATTTGAATGGTCTTGAAAATATTTTGCTTTTGTATCATAGGTGACGGCAGGTATCATCTTCAGCCATGGATGATGACTCCCGTGCGTAATCCTTCCAACGTTGGAGAGGCGGCGTACAACTGGGCTCACATCAGGACGCGCGGTGTGATTGAGTGCACATTTGGAATCCTGAAAAGCCGTTTAGATGCCTAGATCGTACCGGTGGGGCAATGTTATACACTCCCCCAAAAGTATGCCAGATCATCGTGCTGCAACTTGCATAACAGAAAATGACCATTTTTCCTTTGTTCGTCTTTTCAAATCATTCCACCTCCGTTTGCAGTCTTCCGCGTTTACACACACAAATGGCACTGACTGATTGGGAAATTAAACCCCAAATATGATTTTTTGCTGCAGTCGTGATATTTTTTGCGGAAAGCTGTGAGACATGTTTTTGAACCTCGTCCGTGAGGCCTTCAAGTTCGCTGTCTGAAAATCGTATCTTTCTTTTTCTGTCTGCCATCGTCCAATGATATGCATACGAGTTGTATGCGCTGTATGCGCAGTATTTATAGTCATTTCCTATATCAGCAGCACATTGCACTCAGCCGCAAACACCGAATGGGCGTGTTTGCGCTGGGATATTATTAGCGCAATGTCTTTAGTGAATAGGTTTTTAAAACGGAGCACATAGCTGGCGCAACTGACGCGCAATGTAATGGTGCAATTAGCGGGCGCAATTTGCTTTAGTGAATTCGCCCCTAAGTCTCTGTGTGTGACATTTTCACATGCTAAAACAATTTTTAACCCCGGTAATAGCCTATAACTTCCCTGCTAACTGTCCTTATTAGTATTCTTGCTTTTTTCTCCTCTCTGAGTAGAGGAGAGGTGGGGGGGGGGAGAGGGGGGGTTGCGACAGTAGCAGAAGTCTGCACTCTCAGTGTCGCTCTAGTTTAATATTACAACCATGCAAAAAAAATAATCACAAACATTCATAATGTCCCTGTGAACATAGCATTTGTGAACTTGACTTCCCTGATCTCACCTTCGTGGTCACTCACATACTGAAGAAATGATTCTGTCAGGTCAGCTTGCACTACGCCATACAGCATCTCCTCTATGAAAGGGAGAGTAAGCTTGATAGGGAAGTACTGACAGTCTTGATAACCTTTGACGAGAATTCTGCCAATGGCCTTCCAAGCATCCACGGTGAAGTCATGGCGGATAAAAGGGTCGTTCCCAGAGTACATCGGTCATAAAACTCTTCCCAAAAACAACTTTACACATCTCTCTCAACTCCTGATCCAAAGCCTCTTTCCTCTGAGTTATCTGGGATTAATCTCTTCATAATCAGTGGCTGAGTGAGGATGTGTGGATCTGTGAAAGCTTTGATCATGTCTTTCAGGCAATTTCCATGGTGTATGGTTATCCACTTTGTGCCTGTGTCCTCTGTGGCTGGAGGTGTCTGCTCCTGAGATATGTCACTGGGGGGATGCATCATTTGAGGTTGCTGTTCTTGGGACACATCAGCGGGGTTATACAACAGTGTGTCATTGTCACTGGTTTCCTCTTCAGGGTGTGGACCAAACGTAACATCTGAATCAGACAAATCAATCATGATAGTCGCTGGTGCATCATCAACAACAAAACTGCTGGGAAGTAATTCTGCTACAGTTATGAAGCGTCTATCTGAGTTGACATTAGCATCAGAAATGACTGGGGCAGATGGGCCATCTAAATAGAGTAGAGAACTGACCCCATCTTCTTCATATATGTTGTTGCCATAGGATTCCTTTTCACTATCATCATGCAACTCCTGCTTGGGATGACTGGAAAGATAAAACCGTAATCTAGTCATGCAGAGGGTCTCATAGATAACACTAATGGTGACGTCTTCAACAATTGGATTTAGTTTGTGATCACAAAGTCAAAGTCTATTTCAGGCCCTTTGCTTGATATGCCTTGTGGGAAGAACAGACTCTTTCCTTTTTGTAGGATATCATCCATCCCACTGTTTACATCCATTACTACCTTCCTTGTGCCCCCACCTTGCTTTGTTCGAATTTGCTTGGTTTCATTATTTTGTCTGTGTAGCCAACCGATGTCTATTGTTCGAGTACTTGCTCTCCGTCTTCTCGTTGGACTTGCTCTTGATCTCGAACTCTGACTTGTGGTAGGAGCTGCTCTTGATCTCTGGTGTCTGGTAGGAGTTGCACTGTTGGAGGGATTGAGACAACTTTCATCCTGGTTTGCCTCCTCATCCTGGTCTGCTCCCTTTCTTAACTTAAGCTTATGACGCAACCTCTCAAAAAGTCCCAATTTCCTTTTAGATATAGGCTGCTGATTTCTGCAGAAGTTGAAAAGTGCTAGTCTGTCACCATACGAGGGAATGTAGTTTGCAAGATCTTCATCTTCCATGAGCAAGATGACATCTTTGTCTATCTGTGGAGAGAGTGCAACATAAATGGTAAATGGACTGCACTTATATAGCACTTTTCCACCTTAGCGGCACTCAAAGCGCTTTACAATGGCCTCTCATTCATACACACACTCACACACCAATGGCAGTAGCTGCAATGCAAGGTGCTAACCTGCTCATTGGGAGCAATTTGGGGTTAGGTGTCTCGCTCAAGGACACTTCGACATGTAGACAGCCGGAGCTGGGGTTTGAACCACTGACCCTTCGATCACTGAACGACCCGCTCTACCAACTGAGCTACAACCGCCCCACAACATAGGTTTAGTGAATTTCTTGCTAGCCTAAAGGTAATGTTAATCTAATAATGATAGTATCATAAATTGATAAATGCTGCATGATTTTAAATTTTGTATTATCTTTTTTACACAAGACAGATTTGTTCGGTTAGGTGGCAATTTCACAACAGCAGCATAGCCTTCTAGAGCTACTCACAATAATACATACCGGTATATTGATATATGATATTCCCATAGCAACGAAATTCTAATGAAAAGGTCTACACAGTAGGCTACATTGTTGAATAAAGCATTATGGAACAAGAAGCAGTGGGATGTCACGGATATTAGGCACGACGCGCAGCGGAGTGCCATTACACCCCGCTAGCCGTGTCGATATAATGTTGATTCTAACACTGGTGGTCATGATCTTCTGTAATCTCCTAATACAGGCTGTCCTAAACAATATGTTTTTCTATATGTTTATCCTATAACCATTATGTTGTTACTGTACATGAATTCTATGTACAAAACAGTAGATTAACGTTTCATTAAGTCAATCACCATGGCCTGTAAGTTTAAACCCCAAAATGGCTAAGATTCCTAGCTAAGATAAGCAGTACCTTTTCCTCCTCCAGGCGAGAGATGATTTCTTCATTGACACCACGCTCCTGAAGACAATCTGCCACATTAATAATGTGTGATGCTGTGAAGAGGAGTTAAACATCAATAATCAATTTGGTAACACTAATGTTGATTGGTACATATGGAGTACTGACCGTCTATACTGAGGTTTGGGAGGAGATCAGACACGGCCAACTGTGATCAATAACAGATGCACCTGCTGAGTTACTGTAATCCACTAACCATGACCACCTGTCATCCTACTTGATCGTCTCCCTACTAATCAACTCAATGCTACCAGGCCTACGTCTGCTGAACTCCGGGAAGCCAGGTAGATAACCCGAAGGACTCATCTGCCACTCTACCTGGATATTTCATTCATTTATTGTCATTATTAATTCTCAAGTAAACTCCCTTAAATGCATTTCAGTTGTAAGTGTAACTGTACTCTTTGAACTCGTAGCTAACGTAGAGCTAGGTAGCTAGGCTAACGTTACATTAGGCCTATACAGAACCTTGCACAAAGGCAATTTATTTATGTCGTCTTTAATTAGCCTACTGTATACTAGCCTATACAGTTGTAAGTCCGCAAACTAACTCAATGTGTGCTTAATTGCTGTAATATTACCTGCTGATGCCATCGTTTTGATTGCTGCTGACACACGTGTGTTAATGAGTTTTTTTCTCAGAAATTCTGACTTTAATCTCAGAAATTCTGACTTTAATCTCAGAAGTTATTTCTGACTTTTTTCTCAGAAATTCTGACTTTAAAGTCAGAAGCTTAAAAAAAACAAAAAACTCCACTGTTGCCCTAATGCTCTTCCGTACAACTAGCTAGCTACTCCATTCACGTTTTTCCTCATAAGTACTACTTCCTGGACTACGCTACCCATAATCCCTTACACATTTCCCACAAACCCATATCCTCCAAAACTAGTCGATTTACTCCCTTACTCCTTGCCCTATAGCCCAGTCTTACCCCCTTTGCACGTTTAGTTTGCGTTAGTTAGTTTGCAAGTTTTATTTGCGAGTGTTATCATGAATCTACTCCATGCTGTAAATCTGAAATAATACTTTAGGTATTGCAGGCCTACTTTTATTACATATAAACAGATGAACAATAAACAATCAAATAAGTAATATGATAATTAAACAATGAATGATTTGGAACTAAATTAAGCAACAATGAAAATAAACAACAATGAACACTATTTACATTTTTTACAAAATGATCCCCTCTAGCTTTCCGTTGCTGTAGGACAGAACCACGTGGCATGGGAAGTCTGGCATTCCATCTTTAAATTCCTTCATCCAGATCTCTTTCGAGACCTGGACAGTAGAGTAGTCACTGAGGAGCAGCTCCTTGCTCCCGCTTTCCAGCTCCATCACCCCCATAACCTCGGCCTCTCTTGTGAATGCCTTTGCGTTCTGTTGAAAGCAAATATAATTTTCAGTCAGGGATGCATAGACACTTGAAAGTATCATATATTTTCCCAAGGCTCAGATTTTTTTTTTAATCATTAGAATAGGCCTATGTTGTCAAATTATCAAATAATGTAGGCTACTGTAGCCTATTAGTTACCTCTACTGTGGTATACTGCGTGGAGGTCAGTGTTAGGTCATACTTCGATGTGACCTTCGCTCTCAGGTGGGACATCACCACCACTGTCCCCACTTGAAGATCTGTGAGAGTTGCCTCCTGCCAGAGGGCCACCTTCACATCAGCCCCATCCTGCAAAAACAAAATGGCTTTCAAAAGGACTGATCAAAACGACAACATAAATAAACAATAGGCTATTGTTCCGCAATATTCAAAGTTGAGTTTATTTATTTTCCTCAACCAAATAACCTATTAAAAGTTAGGTTAAATCAATCACTAAGCTTTGGCATGTTAAATTATTAATTAAAGTATTAGCATAGCCTATAGGTAATGAAATTATGGAGTAAAGGCTACAGTGATTTGAATAAGTATTTACCTCATGTAGAGTGAGGTTCCGTACAGGGCATGCCCCTCCCTCGCCTGTGTGGGCCCGCACTGCTTCCATCTAAATGTGATATCAGTTTGGAATGTAGTTAAGCATGTAGGCCTACAGTAGGCCTATGTTAAATTAAGGGGAGACACCCCAGGTGAATAGGAAAAAAAAAATCCTTAATAGGTATCACCATCAAACTCCCCAAGTTTGTTAGGTACATTAAGGAGCATCTTTTTTGTATTACAAGTTTTTCTGAAATCTTATGGATAAATATGCAAATTAGGCATTATATGCGCTAAATATGCGCTAATTTGCATAATTTCAGGAAATCAATTTTTTTAACTGGTTCAAGCCAGATTCAAAATTCTTGTTTCATTTTGTTCACATATCCCTATTCAAACTTTGTCCAAGGGGGATTTTTGATATCTCTTTTCTTCACTTCAGAAATCAGAAAATACTGTCAACAGTCATTAAAAGACCAATTTTCACCATGTTTTAGGGATAAACTGTTATATAAATCAGGCTATGAATGACATTTTAAAAATCCCCCTTGGACAAACTCTCAGAATATGGATTGGAACAAAACTGGAAAGTTAGGTGTATGTAGGTGCTACTCAAGTGGTGGTTTTGATGTCCCTAAGATGAGAAATAACTCATTTTGAGAAAACGGGATTTGAAAATTTGTATTGTAAAAAACCATACATTTGCATTGTAAACCAATATTTACAAACACAATATCCAATCACATCATAAGTAACAACATTACACAACATCTGAAAACACATAGAAACTGAAAACTGAATAACACAGCATGTTGTGGATTCAGAATAGTCCAGGAGTAGACATTTGTGACCGCCGCTGGTAATTTGGTCCTCAACTAGGCATTTTCATTTTTCAGTTTTTTACAGATTATGAAAGTGCAGATTGTAAGCTTTCAAATGAGGTCTCATACATTGAAATCTGAACATATTTGAAGAAGATATGCTTATTTGAATGCTAGTACTGCCAAATCAACTTAGCTGAGAAATCTCCCTCCAAAGTTCTCCAACATTTTCACACCTCTGACTGCCAGGTAATGGGCGTGGACAATAGCCTGGTAACCCCTCCCCCAGCCACTCCCCCACTGGACGATCTGTCATTATCTGTCAGAGTGGCTGTCAACTTGGGGTATTACCTGAGAGTGGCTGCCAAGTGAGGTGCTCTCTCACTGATGACCCCACACTCTTTGAGTCAGTATTAATCTTGTGTTGTGAATGCAGTTAAGAACAATATCAAATGAAGTTCAAATTTAACGTTCTTTATTGTCACATACATGATATAAAGTACAAGCATAAGTAGTTAAGTGTACAAAAAAAGGCAACAAAGTGTTAAAGTGTACAGTCAGTTGTCTGTTTTATAGACAAGGTGCATAGTGTTCATTGTGATCAAGTGTACAACAAAGTAATAACAGTCCCCAGCTCAATACTCAAGGTAATAACAACAGTACTCAGCTCAGTATTCAATATTCTAACAATGCAGTCTGTGCAAGTGTGGGCAAGTCTGTGCAAGAGAACAAGCAACGCTTCAGTATACAAACAGGAAAACAGGAAAGGCTGTGGCCTTTCTCCTGCAGTGCTGTCCGTCCTGATGATCTGCAGTGAATCTACAAGCGGACAGTCTTGTTCTGAGATGCTGTGGAGTTTGGCGGGGGACATGTGACGTCTCGTCCCTCATCAGAACAGAACTCTCTGATCTTGTCAAAGAGATACGTCTGTCTGGCCATGTCCAGTCCGGGTGGGACTTGCACAAGAAGACCTTCTCTGGGGGGCAGGACATCAGGCTTGCGCAGCAGCTGAAACTCGACTGCTGGTGCATCACGGTGTTCTCTGGCCACAACCATGCCAGGTCTCTCAGCATCAAAACTGCAATAGAATAGAAGGAAGAAAGTACATTAAACTATTGCCCACAGTACTGGCACTCCATATAGATAAAATAGTACCAGAATGTGTTGATTAAATAGACTAGCTAATGCATGATAGGATGAACGTATTCTCACCTGTTGTGCAAAATCAAAGCTGTAGTGCATAGTGATCTTCTTGCTGGCTGGTATGAAGGGAGAGCTGCAATTCCTTACAAGCTGGAGCTGGTTTTTGCTCATCCTGTAACCAAAACAAAGAAAAAGTCAGACTACCATACCTCTCATGCTCTCTCATTCTGTTTCTCTCTATAATATAGCTACCTAGCTCGATATTAGCTGCCTCGCTGGCTAGTTTAGGAACAAAGGGCTAGCTCAGCTAACTAGCATGTTAGCTAACGTTAGCTAGCTAGCCTTTGTTAGTTAGTGCTAGTGCCTTTGTTATGCTAGCTAGACTTAGTCACTTGTTTAGAAAGGAGCTACTGCTAAATGACTAACGTTAATGTAATGTAAACAGCACAGATAGTATAAAGATCAGCTTACCCCAAAGCAAAGCAGAATGCTTGGCGGTGGTGTGAATCTGGTACGTCGTTCGACGTTTCGCTTGGTAGCAACAAGTTGATACAGTCATCTCTGTATCCCAGGTCATCAAGAATAAAACTCCGTATACGAACGAGTCCTGCTCTGCTGGAGTTTTAGCTGCTCTTAAAACTCTTTCCATGTCCTGGATGCCATCCCCGTCTTCTCTTTAGCAAAAGCTGTAGCATCCATTGTTTAACTTGGGACTGAATGTAAACAAAGCCGGCGTGTTGTTTGGGAAGGGTGGGTGGCGGAGAACCCGGAAGCAATAGCCAATGAAACCAAATCATGCTAATCGATCTGCCCGCCCCCAAGCCCGGCTCGAAATCAGCTAAAAACGAGCTTAGTTTGCAGACTAATTAAACGTATTTCGTGAACCTAAAACTGTTGTCTGTTATAGTAAGTAGGTTCTTCACAACCTCAACTTTGGTAATACACAAAAAAACAAAAAACAAAAAAAATAGTTTTTTTTAGTTATTTTGCCCCCTAGCGCATTTCGGGGTTTGCTGAGTTGCGGACCAAATCACCAGCCGCTGTCACATTTTGTATAGAGAAGTAAGACCTGTTTAGTTGGAAGCCCACTCACCACGTCAAGGTACAGCCCACGAGTGGGATGTTAGTAAGACAAGACTAGAGACGAGACAATGTTAGTAGGGAAGAGAACATTCCCTTTTAGAAAGCTTGTATTATTTTGTTAAACAGATCATGGACAAAGATAGACACATTTGACGAGGACATGCATGAGAAAACAGATTATCTAGCTTTTTGTGTTTTTTTAAGCGTTTTACATGGAGAAAACATGAATGAATGAATGAACATGAAGAGTAAGCTGATTCATAAATACACAGGACAAGATGTGGTAAACAATGCAGGGTAAACACCAATAGAAGCTAAATATAGATTGCCAAACAAACAAGTGATATAACCATCGTCAAAAGCAACACCATAGGAGACATCAGGCTACGCCGTCATAGGTCTACAGAGTCACTCCTCAGATGGCACCACACTAGCTATCTACAAAACTGTTCTAGGCAGCTGGTTTGTAGATCCCACTCAGCTGCAGTCTACAAAACTATTCTAAGCAGCTGGTTTGTAGATCCCACTCAGCTGCAGTCCATAAAACTGTCCTAAAACCACAATATGTTCCTGGTGCGCATGGGGTTGTCATCAGTGAAGCGGACTACCCCATATTGCCGCCTTCATGTTGTCCACTGAACACTGGTTATTGAGAATTATTGTAATAATTCTCAATAACTGTAATAATTTTGTAACATTTTGCATTTATTGGCAGTCAGCTTACCTACCTCTGGGTCCACATCTGCCTGCCTAATCTGCTCTCTGCTTCTGTGCAAGGACTCCAGACCTCTCTATTTCAGCAACTGAAATTAAAACAGTTTATTTGGTCAGTTTATGGATGCATGTAGAAATGCCACAGGTAGAGAGAGGGAGACTACTGTGCATATGTATAGGCTTCTGATATTGGCGAGAGAGAGAGAGAGAGAGAGAGAGAGAGAAAGAGGGAACATGTTTCAATAGCCTACCTGTCACCCTCTTGTCATGTTTCTGATACGTTTTCAGATGAAGCCCTGGGATCCCTAACACTTTACTAATCTTTTGGAGAGCTGCATACCCCAACCCTAACTCGTGCGCTAAGAGGACCATCCTCACATTGACATCAAATGCAACATCATTCCTAGTTGTTGACACTTTTGCGATAGCCATTTCTCACAAAGACTGCACTCTAAGAGCAAAGTACTACATAACCCACTATTCTGAGGATCTATGTTAATTTTAAGACCAGTCCCTGTACAATTAGGACAAATCAACCCAGTTATCAGCTCATTCAAACGTGCCGCATCTCTCTGCTGCTCACTGGACATGCTAACGCTAGCCTCATCTCCCTGCTGCTCACTGGACATGCTAGCACCGGCTAATGTAAACTTGCGCGAATAGGCACTTTATATCTCATAAATGTAAACCTTTCCATTTAGTTTCTCTTGTTTTCTGTTCAACCTTGCGGGCAAACACTGTTGTCGTTGTTGCTTATTACGTTTAGAACGCTTTACAGACGGCATTGTTTGGATTAGATATCAGGAAATGGAAACGTGTCACATGACGCGCTTAACCAATCACGTTCTCAGAAATCAACAACAGCCAATGAGATTTCACGTTTAGCATCAAACCCGCCTTTGTATTTCCACGATTGGTTGCTGATACAAATGAAACTATCTGGTTTGGTTGCGATAACATCAGGCTTGAGAGAGAGATCTTTCTATCGATATATCACATGAGCGGATCCAAAAGACGGCCGCGCTCTGGTTCGTTGCGAAAAAATGCTAACTTTTGGTGATTTTAGGAAGAATCTACAGACGTAAACAGACTAAATGAAGTAAAATAAACATCTAAATGCATATTTTTGATGTTTTATTTCCACTAGTATGAAAGAAGACATGTTATGGAAGCAAACTAGCACAAAATCTCACATTTGACCAGGGCGTTGAAAAACTATGTTTTCACCTACCGTGTCTCCCCTTAATTAATTAAAGTACACATATGGACAAAGGTATTGGGACACCTACACTTTACACGTACATGAGCTTTTATGACATCCCATTGTAAATGCATTAATAGGGAGTTGGTCCCCCCTTTGCAGCTATAACAGCTTCCACTCTTCTGGGAAGGCTTTCTACAAGATTTTGGAGTGTGTCTGTGGGAATTTTGCCCATTCATCCAGAGGAGTATTTGTGAAGTCGGACACCGATGTTCGACTGTACTGTAGGTTACTGTAGGTGTAAAATGTATAGGTCTCCCAATACATTTGTCCATATAGTGTATGTTTATTTGTTGGGCTGGCTAGCAAAATACTGATTGAATTCAATTTAAATGAATTGAATACGCTCTATTTTACAATGCCACCCTGATTACACTAAATACTCATACAGAATAGAGACATGATACAACATAACATACAATTACATAAAATAAAACAAGACTATGAGAAACATGTACAGTCGATATGGTTTTAAGTTATTTTGGGATCTTGTGACCTCTTTCTGTGATTTTATGTTATTGCTGATACTGTGTGAACTTACGGAAGTTATTTGCCCCTGCACCGTGACCAGCCCGGCAGGGTCGAATATATTTTTTATCGGCAAGAATGCAGGGGGAGTCAGGAGGGCAACACACTTCTCCTCTAGCTCCTTGGACAGCTGGATGGGCGCAGTGCAAGAATCACTTCCTGTGTGAGAGACCGCTTGCAAACGTATTTGAGAATAAAGCTATTGTCTTTGTTTGAAACCAGCTTGAATCGACCACTCGTGTGCTATTATTTTTACTACCAAGTATTAAAAATTACAACGATAATATGGCGACGAGATTTTAAACCGAATTGCGTGTTTTGGGACAACTACGTTTTTTTTTTTGCGTGCTCCGGAGGCGAAGCGTGGATCCGCGGCAAGTTTGATCTTGTGGAAACGACTCCGAGCGGCCAGCGTAGGCTGTTGGCTAGTTTTCTCGGGGCCCTTCACCTCTGCAGCTCGCTAAAGGACTGGTACGTTGTGAATCTTAATTGTAGTGGTACGTTGTGTTTTTCAGCTGGAGACATTGACCATAGTTTTATTCGCACCGGTTATATGATTCTGTGTTCTGCACAACATTGGGTTGTTTTGTTCTGCATTATACAAGGAGGTTACGTAGGCTGTTGGCCGCATGACTGTTTACGAAAACTGTTTACGGTTTTCAGGCGTTTCTGTTACCTCGGATAAGCCTGGTTCTGTGTCGTGGGGTTGCACGACTCAACGTGTTTTTTTATTTACTCCAGTTGTGAGGGCACAACAACGGGGATGGCTGTGATAGTTCGAGAGGTTATTTGACGCCCCGGGTGATTTGCTAAGTTAGTCGTGAAGGCCTTGTTTTGTTTCATTTTGTTTGAGTCTTGTCTTGGGATTTCAGATCCTGTTTTCTGGGTTTTTGTTTAGTGTTGAACTTCTGTATATGCTAGCTACGGTTTGGTTTTGCATTTAAGTGTCTGTTGTGCTGGCTTTGTTTTGTGTTAAATTTTGGGGTTGTTTTGGGTTTTTACGGCACTCTGTGCTCAGCCTTTGTTCTTTTGGTTCTGCTCCAAGCTACCTATCTTGTATCTCTGTTAGCTGTGGTTTTCGTTCTATTGTTTCAATGCTAGCTTCCATGTGCTAGCTAGTTCATCCACACGTTGATTGTTGATTAGCCCACGTGTTAGTACTTACTGCTAACTTTGTGCGCACGTGGTTAGCTTCCTGTTTTGCTGCTTGTGTGAAGAAAAAAAAAAAGTGAGAGACTTACTGTTTTTCCTCAACCATTTAAGGATCCACCATTTTGGCTTCTGAAGTATGCCATTTTGAAAAAAAAAAAAAAAAAGTAACAGGAAAGGAAAAAAAAAAAGAAGAGCTCTCAACACAGCAGTTATTGGTTTTTACTGTACTTTTGACATTGTGTGTATTTGTAAAATGGGAGCTACTGCTAGTACACCAAAACGGGAACCTTTTCTGGGCGCTGCCAATATAGTGGCGTTAAAGTATGATCCTAGTGTGTGTGAGCAAATTGATTTACGGGCTAAACACAGTGATTTTCCTCCTGTCTCAGGTACACTGTCTGTTAAGTTGCTAGGAAAAGTTAAGGGACAGCTTAAGAAGTTTGAATTAACTAAGCTAGGAAAAAGCCAGAGAATGCCATTAACTGGTCTCACTTTTTTGCCTGGGAGACGACTGCAAATAACTCAATTGATAGAGCTGAAACTGCCCGCAACAAAAGGGAGGCTAGAAAGAACTCTGTCACTGCTAAAGCTGTTTATGTTAAGAAATTAATTCCTCCTTCGGACAACGACGACCTTTTAGAACCGTGTCGTTTATATCCTGATCCAAATGCGGCCGGCCCTATTTCAGGCCCTCAGGGGCAGCCAGGTTTAGTTCCTGCCCCTAGTCAACAGTTAATCGTCCCTCCTCCAGGCCATGTGCTGCCCCCCCCTCTTCTAGTCCCGACACTTCAGCCAACCTCCATGGTTCACCACATCCCCCCTGCTCCTGCATTACGGTTTACGACCCCTATTGCTGGTCCATCACCTGTCCCGTCTCAGGGTTCACTTCCCTCATCCTTAACTGCACTCCTTTTGGAGCCCACTCCCAAACTCCTTGGTTGTCTCAGATATCGCCCCCTCCAGGTTATTATTCTCATAGCAATACTCCTGCAGGGGCCGCTTTTAGTGATGGTGACATTCAGTCTAAGTTGGCTATTTCCTTCCCTGGAACTTCCCTTTCTGCTGGCCCATCCCCTCCATTGACTGACTCTATAACTCCTGAAGACACCTCAGCCAAAGTCTCACCTCCTTTATTGACTCCCCCTGATACTACTCCTCCCCCTGCTCTTGAGACATTAGAGGGCCATCCACATTATAGTCTTAGGTCTGCTGGTCAAGTTAACCAACAACAACTCTCTTCTGCATTAGGCAAGCTGCTATTGCCAATGATTAGATGCATTAATCCTGTACCTCAACCACCTCTGGGCCAACCAGGTCACGCCACATGGAGCCCTTTTTTCCGATGTCTACAGACCTTTCCGTTGTGATGAGCTGCGGGAGCTTGCTTCCTCATTACCTGATCCTGCTAAAGACATTGACAGTTTTGAGAGAGATGTGAATGCTGCCGTTCAGATGTACAGGCTGCATTCTGAGGAACTTGAGGCTGTAATGAGGCTTGCACTACGTCTCAAATGGGCTGATCTAAGGGGTAATTTTGATGATAAGTTGACTTTTGATGATCCTGGATTTTCTGCTCAGGTGCTGCAGATGCTGCAGAGAATCAGGCTCCGGTTCCCTCCGCAAACTAACTGGGACCTGATCTCCTCCTGTAAACAAAAACTGAATGAGACCAAGTCAGGACTTCGTGTGTAAACTGGGAGACCCAACCGCTAGAACAGGTCGTGGGTGTGTTCAGATTTGCAGAACGTTTCACTCTACTAAAGGAACAACGGGAGGCTGCTGAAAAGAAGGACTCTGACGTGAAGCTGCAGGCTGCACAGGTTAGGTACTTCAACACCAATGCTCGCACAGAGCCACAGCAGAGAGATGGACAGCGTCAACAATCAAGGGAGAATAGAGGGAATCAGGGTAATTCACAACAAAACAGCAGGTTTAACAGTTCAGATGACCGTTGTTATTACTGCAACCGCAGAGGACATTTCCAGAGAACATGTAGAGAATACGCTAGACAGCAAAAGTCTTCTCCTAACCACTGGGGATCTGCACCCCCTCCTGGAGTCTCTGTCAGTTCTCCACAGGGAGGTGGTTCCTGACTAGATGTAGGACAGGTAGACAGTGCAGTAGGGAAAGCTAGGGATAGTGAGTGTGTACGTGAGGAGGGGAGAATCATTCATATTCATCAATACCTTAATTTGCATACCAAACCATCTGACAATCCAACTGTAACTATGACTGTTAATGGGGAAAAAATGTTTTTTTTGGCTGACACAGGTGCTCATTCTTCTGTAATTAGTACTGCTAGCATGACACAGCGTCCTCAAGTGACTGAGGAGCTTGCTAAAACTGTTGGTGCTGCAGGCATTGTGAAATCTGAAAGAGTGACTGTTCCATTGAAAGTGGAAGTAGATGATTGTCAGCTAACACACCAGTTCATTTTGAGTGAATGTTGTCCAGTGAATCTTTGTGGGCGTGACTTGTTATGTAAGCTAGGTTTCCAGATGACCTGTTCCTCAGAAGGTGTCACCATACTCAGATCATCAACAATGACACCTCCGGAGGTGACAACCATGTACAACGACGCGCCTACCGATTGGTCTTATAATAGAGTGAAGGGCGACCATCCCGGATGCCAGAGAGGGTTTCTTACACCATCTCCGACCAGGCCAATGGGTGGTGATCCGGGACCTGAAACGGAAGGCTTGGAATAGTGCTCGTTGGCTGGGCCCATACCAGATCCTGCTGACAACCCAGACGGCCATAAAAGTAGCTGAGAGGACGTCTTGGGTACACGCCAGCCACTGCAGGCTGGTTCCAAACCAGGACGAGGCCAGCCGGCCAAAAGATTCCAACAACCAAGATGCAATACCCGGTGTCACCACCAGGGCGAAAGCTCACTCTCTGGTCTCCTCATCTGAGGAATCAGACCAAGGATAACACACCCTATCTTTTCCTCATTGCTGTCATGATGACAACTTTGACCACTGCCCCAGCAACGCCCAATCATAATCCAACCATGCTCCCCCTCACGCACCTACTCGCACCCCCCTTGAAAGAGAACTCGGACCAGTTCTCTCCTGAAACTGAAACCATTGAACGAAGGAAAAGACAAGAACACACCCCAGTATTCGTTTGTCCCATTGAGCGTTGCACTCCACTTGACTGTTGGGTCTATACGGTAGACGAAGATGGATGGAAGATGCTGCATACTGCTTATGTGAGATTTGAAAGTAACAAACGATTTCCAGGTTCTACTGTTGTAACTGTGACTGAAGTTAATGTAGAGAAAGACTCTCCTTATTGGTGTGTTTTAACTAAAGATGTTATGCGAGTATCAAGAACAAAGAATTATGGGGTTGACATTTGTAGATCTGTTCCAGATTATCCTCAAGGTACTGTGTTTAACTGCTCTATGCACCTAACCAAATCAGCTAAGTCAATTGGACAGGAAAAGAAGCATCCTAATGAAGCTATTAGTATAGTCAGAGACTTTGCACATAGAATGAACTACGCTAACTGTTGGATTTGTCAAAATGTACCTCTTAGTACTTCTGCACCCATATTTTATCCAATTCCTTTAACCCAAGCAGAATGGTCACACTATGACTGGCAGGGTTTAGCTACTCATGTTTTCTCTGCTCCTGGACAATCCTCTGCTTGTCATTTTCATGTAGGATTAGAAAGACTAGGTAACTCCTATACAGGGATTGAAGAGGTTATTCTAAGCAAATTAACACTAGAGGTTAATGAGAATCATAGACCTTCTAACTTCTCCTGCCTTATTCTATTCAAGGTTACACACTTCTCTGAAATAGCCGGACAGGGATTGGTTCACAATATTCAAGTTATATTAGTCCAAATAGACAATCATGCACCGAGTACTAGGTTAGCTTGCACAGCTAACTACAGTTAATTGGCGAAATTCAATTACCATTTCTGGATTAAAATGTCTAATTATCGATTGCATCATTAAAGCACAAACAAAATTGCACCCTCAAGAAATGGAACCTCAAAATCAAGTCGACCAATTCAAAGTAGTACCTCTTCAACAGGTTACAGCCTGTATTGATCTTTTCAGATACAACACACAAATTAGGACACAAATTAATGATCTAGGCACTAGCTCCTGCGTTGCTCCTATCTACGAATTCTTATATCCCGGTTCAGCGATAGGCCTTCCAAAAGGTGTATTTTTAGTCTGTGGCGATACAGCTTATTCAACCCTAAATAGCAACAGTGTAGGAAGATAATATCTTGCTCATTTAATTCCCATGATTAGGAAGGTGGATCACGCTGAAATGCAGGTAATTCATCAACAATCAAATTATAGACATTGTCGTGCTATATCACCCTTTCAATTTATTTTTGGTGTATTTTTTCCTTACTATGGCATGTATAACACCCAAACTGAACTCATGACTCTCTCCGCTGTCTTGGCGGATCACTTGAATGCATCGGACAGAGTAATTTTAGCCTTAGCTAAAGAAGTGAATGAAATGAAGAAAGTTGTGCTACAAAATAGGTTTGCCTTAGATATAATTCTTGCTAGTAAAGGAGGAACATGCGCGATTGTAGGGTCAGAATGCTGTTCGTTCATCTCGGATCCAAATGCTACATTAACAGAGTTCCATGAGGCAAACATGAAAGGTATTCAGATTAAAGATTTAAAGACGGTCCATGGGGTTAATGCTTGGGGAATTTTCGATAATGCTTTTTCAAGTTCTGGAAATATCCTCAGATCTCTAGGTATCATTTTTATGATTATTATTTTGATTATTATTATTATTGGCATTGTTCTTAAGTGTATTGGAAAGTGTTTGAATACTGTTACAGATATGCCCATTACTGCATTAATGTTCAAAGGAGAAGTTGAATTAGACCTTCATTCAACTCAAGAACTTAGTCAAGTCTAATTGTTTTGAAACTTGAAGTTAAGTTTTTTACCTCTCAAAAGAAAGAGGTTTTTTTTCCACTCATGAATATATGAAATCTGTATCAGATTAGTATCATGTTATCTTTTTACCTTGCTTATGCCAAATTAAAGTGAGGAGTTTTGGTACGTGATTGCATATGGGAAGAAATTAATCTTGGTCTGTTAAATAACCTTGAGTTTATTAATCTTTATTATGCTCCACCTAGTGGAGAATAGATTACTTCCTTTCCATATGTGTAGAATTAGGTTTTTACCAAATCTGTTTTGACTATTTTTATGATATTTTATAATTTGATTCCACATGGTTGATTCTTTCATTTATATTATTATTGTTGTGGATGTTTTACCCACAAGAGTAGGGAATTGTTAAAGAATTTCAACTCATCACCCATGTGTTCACTCCAAGATAGTTTTTCTGTTATCTTACTTGATTCATGTTCCTGTTTTCTCTGAGTTTATTGTTTTACAATGTTTGTGGATACCAGAAGTTAACTCCATTCCCACAGCCTAATCTGTTTAGCCAGACCAACTGGTACAACGACTCTCACCCCCTACCCCTTTAAAAGGACTCTCCCTTCTCAGTGTCATCGCTCTGACTATAGGAATCACTTCCTGTGTGAGAGACCGCTTGCAAACGTATTTGAGAATAAAGCT
Organism: Borostomias antarcticus; assembly: GCF_949987555.1. Taxonomy (NCBI): domain Eukaryota; kingdom Metazoa; phylum Chordata; class Actinopteri; order Stomiiformes; family Stomiidae; genus Borostomias; species Borostomias antarcticus. The sequence goes on from NC_140237.1 coordinate 1,968,564, forward strand.
ATTGTCTTTGTTTGAAACCAGCTTGAATCGACCACTCGCGTGCTATTATTTTTACTACCAAGTATTAAAAATTACAACGATACCACACACCCCTGGAGACCTCACCCTGCTCTGATACGTCCAGCGCAAAAGCCAGAGTGTGTCATACGCACACAGGCCTATTCGTTCAGCACCTTGGACAGCGGCCTTATGCCTCGCGCCATGCCCGCGGAATATGAAATAATGATGGCATAGCGCGAGATGTATCTTAAAACCACAAAGGCTAATGAATGACAGTTTGGCTAACGGTAATTTTTGTTAGCTCCTAACGGAATTTGTCCCTCACAAATTATTCTAATTTGAGGTCCACATAAGCCGGCATATTTTTTATTAAAAAGATTACTGGCAACATAAGACGAATATTTAGTTAAGCCCAGATAAGATTAGACAGTAGCCTGCTGTCAGTTAAGTTATGGTTAATTATTAGGCCTAACCATAACCTGTGCATAGGCTCTAACGTTAACTATCTAACTGACAGTTTTATAATAGGCTATAGGCTTTATAATATAGACTAACGTACATATATAGCCTATATGTAAGTAGCTAACCATAACCTGTAACTTCTAGACAAAATTAAACAGCCTAGCCTACACCTCACGTCAGTTAGTCAAGCTGTCGTTTATTAACAGGTGGCTTTAGACAATTAAACACCACTTTTCTTAGGTAGCCTAAAGTAACCTAACTTATTAATTATTTACAATAAGCAGCAGTGCCACTGTCAGTGGTTTGTTTTGACCAATAATCAAATAATCATAAAAAACTGTCATGAAAAGCTGTTAGGCTACCTACTTTTTGTCTTTCTGATGGGGTCTGCTACAGGTCAGATGCAGATGATGATGTCTTGCAGATCTCTGGAGAATGTCAAGATGTCTTGCAGGTGCCTTATATAGCCTAGTGATGGTAGACCTATCTCGCGCATTAGGAGCTAACGGCCACCTTTTTGAGGCAAAAGTAAATAGATAATTATTTATAATATTTTATTTTTTTATTTTAAATAGCCTGTCATACATTGTTTCGTTTTGGTCAATAACCCAGCTGAAATCTGTGTTGTTATTATAGTACATAATATTGGTTCCGCCCTATGTTGTTGTACCCGGACCGGGACCTGACATGAGGTCCAGAGTGCCTGGAAGTAAGGGATGAGCAACTTGTGATTAAAAGCCAGCTCAGAAACCCAGCCTGTTTATTACTAGTTAGGAACACTGGAAATAACGAACATAACATGGTGTCAGATAATGGGACTGGCAACGCGGAGTTCATCGACTTATGAAGAAGGAATGTGGGGATTCCAGAGGCACACATCTGCGCACTGCTAGCAAGAGGAGCGTCATGCGAGTATGTCTAGCGAGAGTGGAAGTGACGGTGATCAAGCTAACGTGAATGAAAACGTTTCGAACGATCGACAAGGAGACCAAGTAAATCCTGCACCCGTAGTGTTCCCCATCATGGATAAACTCAGTCCTCCCACACCCATGCAGTTCAGTGGCAATCTTGCCGATAATTGGATGAGATTCAAGCAGAGATTTAATATTTACTTGGCCGCGAGCGGGGCGGGGGGAGGAGATGAGAAGGTAAAAGCGTCTATATTTTTGCATGTAATAGGAGAGGATGCATTGGACATTTACAACAGCTTTCAGATAGATGAGGGGAATTTAACATTGACTGAGCTAGTGAAAAAGTTCGAGGAGTACTTTGTGCCCAGTAAAAATGTCACTTTTGAGAGATATAAGTTTTTCTCTGCCGGTCAGAAAACAGGCGAGAGTTTTGATCAGTACTTAACTGAACTACTTACGTTGAGCAAGTCATGTGAATTCGGAGATTTAAGAAACTCATTAGTCAGAGATCGAATAGTATGTGGGATTCCTGATAATGGGCTTAGAGAAAGATTACTACGTGAACATGATTTGACGCTAGAGAAAACTGTTCACATGTGCAGAGCAGCAGAAACCACTCGCGCACAAGCAAAAGAGCTGCGCATGGATGAGTCGGCAGCAGTGCATGCCGTGAAAAGAGAGGGACAGCGCCCAAAACAGTTTGGAAAGCAAAAGCCTACAGAGCAAAGTCCCAAGAGTCCAAACAGTAGATGTGGGAGATGTGGAGGCAAGCATATGCCTAGGTCATGCCCTGCTTATGGAAAAATCTGCCACAAGTGTGGGAAGGATAACCACTTTGCGAGGTATTGCAAAGCTGAGGCCTCAGGGATGAAAGTGGACACAGTGGAAGAAGAGCCAGAGGAGTTCTTTGTTGACTCAGTACAGTCTAGCACAGCAGATGCAGCCGAATGGGTAGTCCCATTAACCGTGAATGAGACCATAATTCCATTCAAGATAGACACTGGTGCACAAGTCAACCTTTTGTCCATACATGATTACAAGACCCTCACAGTTAAGAGCAAAATACACCCGGTGAAAGTAAAAGTGACAGGCTATACAGGAGAGACTGTTCCAGTTAAAGGTTGTTGCATAGTGACTCTAAAGCACAAGGGACGGCAGTTAAAGACACAGGTGCTCATAGTAGAGAAGAGCGTACAGCCAATCCTAGGTTTGGGTACCTGTGAAAAGCTTGACTTAGTGAGAAGGGTGTTTGTAGTGAATTCCCAGACTAGCACAGACCACAACGCAATCATGCAGGAGAACAACGATGTCTTTGAAGGACTAGGATGCTTGCCTGGTGAGCACAAGATATGTGTGGATGACACAGTGACTCCTGTAGTGCATGCGTGCAGAAAGATTCCATTTGCACTGAGAGACAAACTCAAAGAAGAGCTAGCCCGCATGGAGAAGATGGGCGTTATAAAGAAAATAGACGAGCCAACAGATTGGGTGAGCTCACTAGTGGTTGTGCAGAAGCCAAATGGAGCTCTACGCATATGTCTCGATCCACGGGATCTAAACAGGGCTATAAAGCGTGAGCATTTCAAGCTACCAACAAGAGAAGAGATCATGTCACAGTTTGCTGGGGCTAAATGGTTTAGCAAGCTGGATGCGTCAACAGGCTTCTGGCAGATGAAGCTTGATGAGGCAAGCTCAAAACTATGCACGTTCAATACACCAGAAGGAAGGTTTCGCTTTCTGCGTTTACCTTACGGTATTCTGTCTGCGCCAGAAGTTTACCATAAAACAATCCATATGATCTATGAGCACATAGAGGGAGTGGAGACCATGATGGATGACATCATCGTGTGGGGATCCACAAGAGAAGAACATGATGCACGGCTGAGGGAAGTACTGGATCTGACACGCAAGTCCAATCTGAAATTAAACCAAAACAAGTGTGAGTTTGCAGTGAAAAGCCTGACCTTTGTGGGAGATGTGATTTCAGAGCAAGGTGTCAAGCCGGATCCAAGGAAGACGTCAGCCATAGTGAACATGGAACGTCCACAGAACAAAGAAGAGGTGAGGAGATTTCTGGGAATGGTCACATATTTGGCTAAATTTATCCCCCAGTTGTCTGCCCAGTCAGCACCACTCAGATGGCTTCTAGAGCAGAAGAATGAGTGGGAATGGTCCCATGAGCAGGAAGAGTGCTTCCATAAGCTGAAAGAGATCTTAACCAAGGAGCCAGTGCTCAAGTTTTATGACCCAGAACGGAGCACTAGGATCTCCGCAGATGCTTCTCAGTACGGCCTAGGGGCAGTACTGCTACAGATGTATGACAACAGCTGGCAGCCCGTAGCCTACGCGTCTCGTGCATTGACAAGTGCTGAAGTTAGATATGCACAAATAGAGAAGGAACTTTTAGCCAGCACATATGCATGTGAACGTTTCCATCAGTACATATATGGAAAGGCTTTTGAAGTGGAAACAGACCACAAGCCCCTAGTATCGATAATGTCCAAGCCCCTCAATGATTGTCCTCTGAGGATTCAGCGACTGTCAATCAGACTGCAGAAATATGACGTGAAAATGGTCTATACACCAGGAAAATTCATGTTTGCTGCTGACACGCTCTCACGCGCAGTCAACAAGATGGAAAGTCCAAATGAACAGCAAAGTGTCGAAATAGAAGCCTATGTTGATATGATTGTCACATCACTTCCTGTGTCTGCTGAGCGAACAGAGAAGATCAGGAAAGCAACTGAACTAGACGAGACAATGAAAGAGCTCAAGAAGACCATACTGAAAGGGTGGCCTGTGCAAAAGCGTGATTGCCCAAGTCAGATCCAAGATTACTGGGCATGCAGATCAGAGCTTTCAGTTGCTAATGACATTGTCTTTAAAGGAAGCAGGTTTGTCATCCCGGCATCCATGCGTAAGGAAATGTTGCAGAAAGTGCATGAGGGACATTTGGGTGAGGAAAAATGTAAACGTAGAGCGCGTGAAGTAATGTACTGGCCAAGGCTCAACCAAGACATCAGCCACACCACAGCTGCATGTGAAATATGTCTCACCTACAGGTCCAAACAACAAGCAGAGCCGCTCATGCCCCACCCTGTACCTGATCGCCCGTACCAGAAGGTCGGAGTGGATTTGTTTGACTGTGACGGTAAAAGCAACATTGTAGTCACAGATTACTTCTCCAACTACCCGGAAGTTGCAACACTGCAGTCAACATCCAGCAGAACAGTCATAGCCTACCTTAAAACAGTCTTTGCGAGACATGGAGTTCCCTGTGAGGTGTTTTCAGATAACGGGCCACAGTTCTCCAGCAGCGAGTTTGCTGATTTTGCACAGGACTGGGGTTTTCACCATGCCACCTCAAGCCCTAACTACCCGAGATCCAATGGGCTCGCAGAGAGTTCAGTCAAGATCGTCAAGGCTCTCATGAAGAAGGCTCAAGATGGACAGGAGGAGTTCCAGAGGAGTCTGATGATATACAGGAGTGCCCCTTTGGAAAATGGTTTGTCCCCAGCCCAGATGCTGATGGGAAGGCGCTTACGCACTAACCTTCCTATCCATGAGAACCTGTTGACACCTGAAGGAGCGCATAAAATCAGGACAAGGAAACAAGAACAAAAAGAAAAACACAAATTGCAACATGACAAGAAGGCAAAACACTTAACAAGCCTCAAGCCAGGCGATACAATCCGTATCCTGGATCACACAAAAGACACATGGAGGCAAGGAGGATGCGTGCAAAGAGAAGTTGCACCACGCTCATACCTGATCCAGACAGACCATGGTGCAGTTCTGAGACGAAACCGCGTGGATCTGAGACCACAGGTGACGGTCCCAGAGACAGACTCTCAAAAAGGAAGCACTGGAGAACTGTTAGATGCTCCCAGGAGTGAGCAGTTTGGTCAGAGTTCTCCAGACCGCAGTGACTCTGTCATGCCAAAAGGGGGCAGCACACCCTCTGAGACCTGTTGCAGGCCTAAAAGGACTGTTAAACCTCCTGAGAGGCTTATTGCACAGTGCTAAAAACCATGTGGACTGTGGGCAGGAGACAGAGTAAAGAAAAGAGGACACTTATTGTTGAAAGTTAAGTGAAAATGTTTACAGAAAAAAAAAAAAAAAAAAAAAAAAAAAAAAAAAGGATTGTAAAGAGATATGTGATACATATGCTTATTATTTGAATGCATAGGTTCATGTTTGAAATGCAGGTTTATTATTGGAATGCACAGATTTAAGAACAGTTAGAAACTAATGTTTTGTTATATGACTACAAGAAAAGAACAAGTTGTTTTCTTTTGAAAGAAGGGAAGATGTGTTGTTATTATAGTACATAATATTGGTTCCGCCCTATGTTGTTGTACCCGGACCGGGACCTGACATGAGGTCCAGAGTGCCTGGAAGTAAGGGATGAGCAACTTGTGATTAAAAGCCAGCTCAGAAACCCAGCCTGTTTATTACTAGTTAGGAACACTGGAAATAACGAACATAACAAAATCTAGTGAAGAATTAAAAATGATAGGGTTGCTAACTGGACGAGGGGGGCTGTGATGGTAATAGGCTACGGGACGTCCCATAGCCTATTACCATCACAGCCCCCCTCGTGTGCATCAGCTGTAGGCTACGCAGCAAGTAGCCTAGGACTAAACGCGCAAATTCCTTCAAAGTTTCATTAGGCAGTTGCCTTTTTTTGTACACTTAACTACTTATGCTTGTACTTTATATCATGTATGTGACAATAAAGAACGTTAAATTTGAACTTCATCTTATATTGTTCTTAACTGCATTCACAACACAAGATTAATACTGACTCAGAGTGTGGGGTCATCAGTGAGAGAGCACCTCACTTGGCAGCCACTCTCAGTTAATACCCCAAGTTGACAGCCACTCTGACAGATAATGACAGATCGTCCAGTGGGGGAGTGGCTGGGGGAGGGGTTACCAGGCCATTGTTCACGCCCATTACCTGGCAGTCAGAGGTGTGAAAATGTTGGAGAACTTTGGAGGGAGATTTCTCAGCTAAGTTGATTTGGCAGTACTAGCATTCAAATAAGCATATCTTCTTCAAATATGTTCAGATTTCAATGTATGAGACCTCATTTGAAAGCTTACAATCTGCACTTTCATAATCTGTAAAAAACTGAAAAATGAAAATGCCTAGTTGAGGACCAAATTACCAGCGGCGGTCACATATGAGTAAAATCAAATAATTGATGATAAGGTGTTCATCTCATTGACCATGTAGCCTACAGTAGCCTATGATTTCGCTTTGTATAGCCTACGTGTAGTCTGCTTGTAGCCCATCCGGCCCATATCTGCAAATAATATGAAAAAGATGCACAAGAGAAGTCCATAGGGTAGCCTAGGCTACAAGATAATGCTTTATTTTTGCACAATGTAGGGCCTAGGCTAACATAAGTGTTTCTCTGTAAGAATAGGCCAACTGTAGTTGATTTTGACACTTGTTTTCTCATTTGTTAAAAGCAATAACATTTTGAGATCAAATAAAGCCATATGTGACTTTTTGGTTATGTATCACTATCAACACTGAGCATCCCATGATCTCCTCCGACGGATATCTCACGTATGGTTTGCGATAGCCCAAGAGTCTAAATGACTTATGTAGCCTAACTATGAAGTGCATTCCCCATAACGGAGACCGTGGACGACAATACTATTTCCAAGTAAATAGGAAACTGCAACACAGTTCTATAGCCTAGTCTTAAAATCTGTTTTTGACATATGAGATTACTGCGCAACACGTAACTACAGCAGCCTACAGGAGACGCCCGTTGTCAAGCTGATTACTCTTGCATGGCAACGGATGAGGTGAGTTCGTACAATAGCAAAAAGGGAATGAATTTATCAAGTCAATGCCAAAATATATGTTCATATATTGTAGTTAAACCTCATCAATGTTGCTTAACCAACTTTATCAACTGAATATGTCAAAGTAAAGTTTTTACCAACTCAAAGATAGCTTCGACGCTAATGATAACGTTAACCGTTAGCGTTAGCTAGCTGTAAGTGCTAACTTCAGGTGTACCATAAACAGGGCTAATTGAATTTCTAAAATAGCAAGATATGTAGCTAGCTTGATTATAATCCGATTTCAAGATCGTGCCGTATGTTATCTTTCATTCACAGATTTAACAGTGATTCAGGTAAGTTCAACACACTTAATCATCCACTAATTTATGGATTAAGGTTATTGTTGCCTCAAAACATGCCATGCTGTATGGATAGCTGTGTCCCAGTTTACCACAAGCATGTTAAAGGAACAGTGTGTGATATTTGGCGGCATCTGGTGGTGAAGTTGCAGATTGCAACCAAGATAATATAATTGCATTGTGCAACAATAGTTCACACCTAGATAAAGGTACCTATTATACAAATGTGAAAAAATGTCATTTTGGAACCAAACACTTCAATTCTTTGTTTCCCTGACAGAAAAGTTTGAATAAAAAAACAAACATTGGCCATTGGCGGAATTGTTATTTTTCATCAGTCCAGAATTTTTCAATTGGTGCATCCCTATAAGTAAAGAGCTCATTCTAAGGTTACCAAAAAGTAATGATTCTTATTTTAATGGCATTATACTCTAATTAAAACATATTTATGAATATTATATTCAGGTATCACAAGGAAACAATTTTTCTTCTTTCAGGTAAAACTGCTGCTGGGAAACCCGGACTCCAGTGGACCCTCTCTCTCTCAAATCCCCAGCCCCACAACCCCTGCTGTCCCCATTTTGGCCTCTATCTTTTTCTCTCTGAATTCTCTGCCTGTTTTTCACCCTATTGAAAAGAACTCCCATCTTCCCCTACCCCCCTTTCAAAAAACGTCCCATCCCCCTACCCCCTTTTAAAGAACGACCCATCCCCCTACCCCCTTTTAAAGAACGTCCCATCCCCCTACCCCCTTTTAAAGAACGTCCCATCCCCCTACCCCCTTTTAAAGAACGTCCCATCCCCCTACCCCCTTTTAAAGAACGACCCATCCCCCTACCCCCTTTTAAAGAACGTCCCATCCCCCTACCCCCTTTTAAAGAACGTCCCATCCCCCTACCCCCTTTTAAAGAACGTCCCATCCCCCTACCCCCTTTTAAAGAACGTCCCATCCCCCTACCCCCTTTTAAAGAACGTCCCATCCCCCTTCTCCTGCACAGAACGGCCTTGAGTGTGCCACTAACACAACGGCCTTGAGTGTGCCACTAACACAACGGCCTTGAGTGTGCCACTAACGCAACGGCCTTGAGTGTGCCACTAACGCAAAGGCCTTGAGTGTGCCACTAACGCAACGGCCTTGAGTGTGCCACTAAAACAACGGCCTTGAGTGTGCCACTAACGCAACGGCCTTGAGTGTGCCACTAACGCAACGGCCTTGAGTGTGCCACTAACGCAATGGCCTTGAGTGTGCCACTAACGCAAAGGCCTTGAGTGTGCCACTAACGCAACGGCCTTGAGTGTGCCACTAATGCAACGGCCTTGAGTGTGCCACTAACGCAACGGCCTTGAGTGTGCCACTAACGCAACGGCCTTGAGTGTGCCACTAACGCAACGGCCTTGAGTGTGCCACTAACGCAACGGCCTTGAGTGTGCCACTAATGCAACGGCCTTGAGTGTGCCACTAACACAACGGCCTTGAGTGTGCCACTAACACAAAGGCCTTGACTGTGCCCTTACCTTGATTTTCAAAGGCCTTGACTGTGCCCTTACCTTGATTTTCAACGGCCTTGAATGTGCCCTTAACTTGTTTTCAAACCATTGAGTGTGCCCTTATTTTCAAAGCCTTGAGTGTGCCCTTACCTTGTTTTCAAAGCCTTGAGTGTGCCCTTACCTTGATCAGCAAGCCTTGATTGTGCAACAGTACTTAACACAAAACTTGATTCTTCATTATTTCATAAAATCCATATACAGTCTCTGAATATAATTTGTTTTAAATTTTTGTTTTTTAAACCTTTGCATAGGACATTATATTTGCATTACATTTGCTTTCAACTATACAAGTAATAACACTGTTGCTTTTCTATACAATAGTGTACTACAGCATATTACGGATTGTAGCTGATCAATATCCTTATACAGTTTCTCATTAGAATTCATCTTGAGCAGCAATAGCAGTCTGTATTGACCTTTACGTTGTGTACAGGCAGACATATAGTGTGTATTGAATATTATTTTCAGTTTGATTGTATTTTTTTGTTCAAGTGGTTTCCTGTTTTGACAATTAAAAGGTAGTCTACATCAAGGTTTTCATTTTCTGAATTCCTCGTGACCATGCCGAAGAAGGGTAAGAAATCTTGTGTTGTAAAAGAGTGCTGGAGGAAGCTGGATCAATCCAACTGTGGAGCATCAGCAGAGAAGGTTGAGTCTCATGGTCCAGTGAGAGGCAGAGAGGTAAATCTGTCAGCGCTGTCTTATGCTGACTGTGTACAACAGGGAGGTCAGTCCGATGTTACTTGTATGTGTGCGTCCCGTAGTTAGGCTTCCTGGAGATATGGTGAGTTCTCTAGGAACAAACAGTGTTCCTGTAATTCCCTCACGTTTCTTGCATTCCTTGAAGAGAATCCAGAACTCACAAGCGCATACCTTGATCTTGTATTAGATAAGGGTGATGTTATGTATAGACGTGTTAGGAATGACAATGTTCACATACATTTGGCTAGTGATGAGCTCCCTGAGAGAGTTGCTGCACGTAGGCAAGAGTACAATGTGGAGAAACTACTTTACAAGTATGGAGAATTTAGAGCACCTGTACCTGAAGGCGCAGACGACTACCTGAACCTGGAAGAAAGACTTCAGTGTTTGACATCAGATGTGAACAACGCATTGCTGATAATGGGTGGATTATGCATCACTCTATTTTGGAACAAGGCAGAAAGGTATGGTTTCTTTGATCCACACTCAAGAAGACCTGATGGTTTACCCCTACTATCCTATGGCATGCAAAGTGCCGGCACTGCCTTAATGCTTACTTTCACCCATTTGAGTGATATGATTAGGAGGCCAGTGCCGTAACATGTTAGAGACATACCCTACATGTCAATATGAGCTGACTCCCGTGCTATTTAATAGTGATGACGTGCCCACCATGGATGACAGTATTCACACAGACGCTACTGCTGCCACTGTTGTATCACCGATAAGCGAGCAGGAGGTTCAGATAAACTCTGATGTCACACAAGCTGAGCATGACATGTCAGGTCCATCAAACTTAACTTCCCTCACACATGATGCTACTCACAATAAGCCAACCTCAAACTTGAGTACCCCACACAAGCCCTCTGCTCTCACTGACTCTTCTGTAAATGAAAATATGACGCAGGTAATCTCCAGCAACTTTAGGGTGGAACATTGCATATCTGAAATGCCAAACCTGAGCAAGCAACATATTCCAGATGTATCAAAACGGAGTAAACAGGAACAGAATAAATCTAAGAGGAGGGCATTGCGCTTGGAAAAAAATAGAGCAAGTGCAAAGGATCACTATGACAGAAAGGTAGAGAAAATCAAACAAAAATAGGAGGTTAAAAAGATTTAATAAAGAGAGAAGTATGCAAGTGATAAAGCTTATAGAGAGCAGAAAAAGTCCAATAAGATGACTCGCTACTGTGAAAATGCTGACTACCGAGGAAAACAAAAGTCATACATAACCAGTCGCTACCGTGAAGACGATGACTACAGAGGGAAACATAAGGCATACATAGCCAGTCGCTAAGGTGAAGATGATGACTACAAAAGAAAACAAAAATCATACATAACCAGTCGATACCGTCAAGATTCTGACTTCCAGTTCAGACAAAAGTCTTACATCACAGACTGTTACGCAAACGAGGCTGCATTCAGACTGAAACAGAAACAAATTATGAAGCAATAAATGCAAAACAAGTACACAAATTACGCCGATTTCAGAATGCATCACAGTCTTAAACAGAAACAACGCATGAAAAACAGGTACACAAATGACACAGATTTCAGAATGCATCACAGGCAGCGCTGTGCTTCTAACCTTCACAAAAGATATCACAGTGAAGCAGCATTTAGGATCCTTCATAACATGCGATCTGCAATGAAAATAAAAATAAAATATCAAAGGATGAATATGCAACAGACCTGTACATTAACCCCTCAGATTGACAACTCTTTGATTGAAAAAGCTATAGCCGTTTTTCAGACACAAATAAAACACGGACCCACATATGTCTGCACAGTCTGTCATAAAGCATAATTTCCAAATAGTAAGTACGATCCTGCATCAGGTCAAATCACATAAAAAATCCTAATGTGGTTGCAGCTTGCCTGACAGGAAGTTATGTTCATGTTTGTAATGATGAATGCAGAGGTGCACAAGAGTGTCAAGTACCCAGTGAGAGAAAGAAAGAGTGGATTTGTTTCACTTGTCATGATCATCTCAAGGCAGGAAGCATGCCCTCCCTAGCTGTGGCAAATAAACTGGAGTTATCACCGATTCCTGCTGAACTCTGTGACCTGAACATACTTGAGAGACACGTCATAGCCAGACACATTCCGTTTGCTAAAATCATCACCCTTCCCAAAGGACAACAGAGAGCGATACATGGCGCTGTGGTGTGTGTACCTTCAGAGGTGGAAGCGACTGTGAATACACTACCAAGACCCGATAGTGAATCTCAGCTCATGAAAGTTAAGTTGAAAAGACGCATGAACTACAAAGGCCATTACCAGTTCCAGACACTAAACATGAGGAAAGTGCTAACAGCCTTATCAAAGTTGAAAGAGATCCATTCTGAGTATAAGGACATATCTATCAGAGATGAAGCCTCCTCTAGTGACCAAACTGTTGACAGTATAGCACAGGAACTGATGGCTTTTGATAACTGTGATGACAGTGAAGTGACAGAGGCGCAAGATAGTGTTGTAGAGCAGCAGCAAAACAGTGATATGCCACAGCCTGACGTTAGTGATGCAGTTGACAACTTTGACCAAAGGGATCTGATGGAAATGGACAGCTGGGAGGAACGTGTAATTGTGGAGGCAAATCTGTCAGATCAACCCAGCACTGAAATGTTGCCCTGTGATGAAAATGTGACCACAGATAATCAGACACCTGACTCAGAACAGGATGTAGATGAGCAGAGACCCGGTGTTGCCCTGGATACGTGCCTTCAGCCAGCTGACATAGCACATGAGATGTTAACCTACAGTGACAGTGTTTATTGTATCGCTCCTGCTGAGGGAAACAGACCAGTCAGCTTTTTTAAAGTTCCTAAATTGGAGGCTATGGCTTTCCCCGTTCAGTTCCCCACTGGAGAGAACACCCTAACCCTAACCCTTTCCCCGTTCAGTTCCCCACTGGAGAGAACACCCTAACCCTAACCCTTTCCCCGTTCAGTTCCCCACTGGAGAGAACACCCTAACCCTAACCCTTTCCCCGTTCAGTTCCCCACTGAACACCTTAGATGAGGTCAACAAAATGAGGAAGTTATTGCCAAGCGGATATTTCAAGGCGAGGCTGGGGTTAGGGCTGTTCTGTGTCCACAATCGTTTTGCTATGGACACAAATTCAATTTTTTTTGCACAGTTTGTCACAGAAATGCATATGAATTGAATTGAATTGAAACCTTTATTGCCCCAGAGGGGAATTTGTTTAGCACACATCAAGCATACAGAAAACATTAAAATGTACGCCCATCACCAACAGCACAATGTCACCAACCACCATCATCGTCATCACCATCCTCACCAACATCATCGCATCAACATCATCATCACTGCAACAGGCATCAACAGCTCTTCAATAATTTAATGCTTCTTGGCACAAAAGAAGTGCTTGCTCCAGTATGTCCATACAGCTCAGAAAAGGCAAGCCCACGACCAGAGATGGACGCAGAATAAGCACTAGATTGCTGCAGGACAAACGTGAGGTTCAGAGGCTGGTGGAGAACAAAGATGTAACCAGATTTATGGCACCACTGAGAGGGACTCCAGCCTACTGGGAGAAAACACTAAGGGATCTGTTTTCCATGCTCAGACAACTGGGAACTCCTACCTTCTACTGTACGTTCAGCGCAGCAGAAATGAGATGGCCTGAAGTGATAACAGCAATAAAGGCACAACAGGTAGAGAGAGAGAGGTGCATCCTAGCGTCGCGACCGCGCACCGGGATTTAGAAAACGACACTCACGGGCCCGTGACTACCCCCCCCCCCCCCCGCCGCGTAATTAGTGGAGGTGTTGGTGAGTGTCGCGGCCCTGGAAGCCTCCATTTACAACCGGCGTGTTTGCCGGGCCTGTCGGGGGCGGGGGGGGGGGGGGGGGGGGAGAAGGGAGAAGAGAGGATACACAACAGCGTCTGGGTGAGAGTTCTCTAGCGTTGTGTTCCTTTTCCAAATCAAGGTCAGCGATGTATTTCATTCAAAGCCGTCCTCCTCCTCTGTGTGTGTGTGTGTGTGTGTGTGTGTGTGTGTGTGTGTGTGTGTGTGTGTGTGTGTGTGTGTGAGTGTGTGTGTGTGTGTGTGTGTGTGTGTGTGTGTGTGAATGTTCGGTGCTCCTCCTCTAGTCCCTCAAGTCCCTCTAGTCCTCTAGTCCTCTAGTCCCTCTAGTCCCTCTAGTCCCTCTAGTCCTCTAGTCCCTCTAGTCCTCTAATCCCTCTAGTCCTCTAGTCCTCTACCCCCTCTAGTCCTCTAGTCCCTCTAGTCCTCTAGTCCTCTAGTCCTCTAGTCCCTCTAGTCCGCTAGTCCCTCTAGTCCTCTAATCCTCTAGTCCTCTAGTCCCTCTAGTCCCTCTAGTCCTCTACCCCCTCTAGTCCCTCTAGTCCCTCTAGTCATCTAGTCCTCTAGTCCCTCTAGTCCTCTAGTCCCTCTAGTCATCTAGTCCTCTAGTCCCTCTAGTCCTCTAGTCCCTCTAGTCATCTAGTCCTCTAATCCTCTAGTCCTCTACCCCCTCTACCCCCTCTAGTCCCTCTACCCCCTCTAGTCCCTCTAGTCCCTCTAGTCATCTAGTCCTCTAGTCCCTCTAGTCCTCTAGTCCTCTAGTCCTCTAGTCCCTCTAGTCCTCTAGTCCTCTAGTCCCTCTAGTCCTCTAGTCCTCTAGTCCCTCTAGTCCTCTAGTCCTCTAGTCCTCTGTCCAACACAAAAAAAGTGTTGACAGTGAGGTAATTTCTGTCTGTCGACACTTTCAATAGTGTCGTACGTTGAAGTATAAATTGGTCTTGATTGTGACTGAGGGTGGTTTGGGTCAGAACATGGTCGTGTCATGGTCAGAACATGGTCGTGTCATGGTCAGAACATGGTCGTGTCATGGTCAGGACATGGTTGTGTCTTGGTCAGAACATGGTTGTGTCATGGTTAGGGTTAGGGTTAGGGTTAGATATCCCATCCTAGCGTCGCGACCGCGCACCGGGATTTAGAAAACGACACTCACGGGCCCGTGACTACCCCCCCGCCGCGTCACGCTCGCCACATAACCCACACATCATACGGGCCCGTGACTCTCTCTCCCGTTTTCGTGATTTCGGCCTCCGTAGCGTCGCGACCGCGCACCGGGATTTAGAAAAAACCCCGCCGTTTCGTTGGTGAAACCGCACGAAACGTCGACACTCGCGGGCCCGTGACTCTCTCTCTCTCTCTCTCTCTCTCTCTCTCTCTCTCTCTCTCTCTCTCTCCCGTTTTCGTGATTTCATGTCTTCATGTCTTCATGTCTTCATAAATGTGTGCTGTTGATTAATATGTACTGTCCCTGTACAAATAAAATCGTAAAAAAACAAAACAAAAAAACAAACACATTTGTCATGCCAATTAAGTGATTTGAACTGAATTGAGAAAGAGAGAGAGCGAGAGAGAGAGAGAGAGATAAAGGCGATTGAGTGGGGTATCGTACTGTAGCTCTGAGTGCATGATGCTAAGCTGTTGTTGATTTGACAACTACAATAATTGTCCCCATGTGCTCCTGCCGTCTTGTCGTCCTTGACTTTGTCAGAGTGTGAATTCCTACTGGAGGAGCCAGCGGACACGGGCAGAGCGAGGTGATGCTACAAACGAGGACAACGAAGTGAGGAGAAATACATCAACAGTCGAATGATTCAAAATGCAATTGTTTAGTAAATGGCAGTTTCAATTTCACTGAAGATTTTGGAATTGATTGTGTCAAGATATATGACGTCCCCATGTCGAAGGAACTGAGGCCTAACATTATAAGTGAGTAATTCAGTAATGATTCATCATGATAGTGAAGAATCTAGGAAGAAATGTCTATAACATCTACAGAGTCTTACTGCTACGTATTTGATTTCATGTGTTTGTTTGTTTTCACTTGGACACTGTAGTCGATAGAGTGAGGGAGACGGCTGCTGCTGCTGTGGCCGTTCGGGGTAGTGGGTGTCAAGAGGTCACACTTAGGCCACAGGGGGGGGGGGGGGGGGGGGGGCTAAACGGGCAGGCCTAGGCGTGGGGGGTGGGCCGAGAGAGCACTATTTAACGTCTCAACCAAACCTTGAGACTTCGATTTGGAAACGGTAGGCAACTCGGCCGGAGAGATTGGCTGCTCCCAGCCGGCAGACACGCTGATAACACCATGCGGGGGAGAGAAGACCCTAGTTCATTCTCTATGGGAGGCCGAGATGGCGAAAAAGGGCGGGGGCCACACCCTTTTTCGCCATCTCGGCCTCCCATAGAGAATGAATAATCACTACTAAGATAAAAGCTCCTATTCCTTCCTCCGTGAGGGGAGGACTGTCTCATCAGCACACAAGCACATACACACTCTCTCTCTCTCTCACACACACACACACACACACACCTAATGAAGTATTATAACTGGACATTTGCATCTGTTAATGCTTGCTAGAGAGTGATGTAAACTATGCCTGCAGGACTCTGTGTGTGCATGCGTGTGTCTGTCCAGGTTTCAGCTGGAAGTGAAATCAACACCATTATTAATAGAGAATACAGTGCTGCATATGAATGGGACATGAGACGCGTCTGAGATTAGAGACCAGAGAGAGGGAGGGGGGAGGGGAGGGGGGGGGGAGGGAGAGGAGGTGCAGAGGAGGAGAAAAAATAGTAGCAGAGAGAGAGGGGGGGAGAGGGAGAGAGAGAGAGAGAGAGAGAGAGAGGGAGAGGGAGAGGGGGAGAGGGAGAGAGAGAGGGAGAGAGAAAGAGAGGGGGAGAGAGAAAGGGTGAGGGAGCGGGAGAGAGAAAGAGAGTGAGGGAGAGGGAGGGAGAGAGAGGGGGAGAGAGAGGCAGAGAGGGAGGGAGGGGGGTAGAGGGAGAGAGAAAGAGAGAGGGAGAGAGAGAGAGGCAGAGAGAGAGAGAGGGAGGGAGAGAGAGAGAGGCAGAGAGAGAGAGGGAGGGAGAGAGAGAGGCAGAGAGAGGGAGGGAGGGAGGGAGAGAGAGAGACAGAGAGAGAGAGGGAGAGAGAGGCAGAGAGAGAGAGAGAGAGAGAGAGAGAGAAGCAGAGCGAGAGAGAGGCAGAGAGAGAGAGGGAGGGAGAGAGAGAGAGAGGCAGAGAGAGAGAGAGAGAGAGAGAGGCAGAGAGAGAGAGGGAGAGAGAGAGGGAGAGAGAGAGGGAGGGAGGGAGGGAGGGAGGGAGGGAGGGAGGGGGGATTATTGAAAGGGAGAAGAGAGGATACACAACAGCGTCTGGGTGAGAGTTCTCTAGCGTTGTGTTCCTTTTCCAAATCAAGGTCAGCGATGTATTTCATTCAAAGCCGTCCTCCTCCTCTGTGTGTGTGTGTGTGTGTGTGTGTGTGTGTGTGTGTGTGTGTGTGTGTGTGTGTGTGTGTGTGTGTGAGTGTGTGTGAATGTTCGGTGCTCCTCCTCTAGTCCCTCAAGTCCCTCTAGTCCTCTAGTCCTCTACCCCCTCTAGTCCTCTAGTCCCTCTAGTCCCTCTAGTCCTCTAGTCCCTCTAGTCCTCTAATCCCTCTAGTCCTCTAATCCCTCTAGTCCTCTACCCCCTCTAGTCCTCTAGTCCTCTAGTCCTCTACCCCCTCTAGTCCTCTAGTCCCTCTAGTCCTCTAGTCCTCTAGTCCTCTAGTCCCTCTAGTCCGCTAGTCCCTCTAGTCCTCTAATCCTCTAGTCCTCTAGTCCCTCTAGTCCCTCTAGTCCCTCTAGTCCTCTAGTCCTCTACCCCCTCTAGTCCCTCTAGTCCCTCTAGTCCTCTAGTCCCTCTAGTCCTCTAGTCCTCTAGTCATCTAGTCCTCTAATCCTCTAGTCCTCTACCCCTTCTACCCCCTCTAGTCCCTCTACCCCCTCTAGTCCCTCTAGTCCCTCTAGTCATCTAGTCCTCTAGTCCCTCTAGTCCTCTAGTCCCTCTAGTCCTCTAGTCCTCTAGTCCTCTAGTCCCTCTAGTCCTCTAGTCCTCTAGTCCCTCTAGTCCTCTAGTCCTCTAGTCCTCTGTCCAACACAAAAAAAGTGTTGACAGTGAGGTAATTTCTGTCTGTCGACACTTTCAATAGTGTCGTACGTTGAAGTATAAATTGGTCTTGATTGTGACTGAGGGTGGTTTGGGTCAGAACATGGTCGTGTCATGGTCAGAACATGGTCGTGTCATGGTCAGAACATGGTCGTGTCATGGTCAGAACATGGTCGTGTCATGGTCAGGACATGGTTGTGTCTTGGTCAGAACATGGTTGTGTCATGGTTAGGGTTAGGGTTAGGGTTAGATATCCCATCCTAGCGTCGCGACCGCGCACCGGGATTTAGAAAACGACACTCACGGGCCCGTGACTACCCCCCCGCCGCGTCACGCTCGCCACATAACCCACACATCATACGGGCCCGTGACTCTCTCTCCCGTTTTCGTGATTTCGGCTTCCGTAGCGTCGCGACCGCGCACCGGGATTTAGAAAAACCCCCGCCGTTTCGTTGGTGAAACCGCACGAAACGTCGACACTCGCGGGCCCGTGACTCTCTCTCTCTCTCTCTCTCTCTCTCTCTCTCTCTCTCTCCCGTTTTCGTGATTTCATGTCTTCATGTCTTCATGTCTTCATAAATGTGTGCTGTTGATTAATATGTACTGTCCCTGTACAAATAAAATCGTAAAAAAACAAAACAAAAAAACAAACACATTTGTCATGCCAATTAAGTGATTTGAACTGAATTGAGAAAGAGAGAGAGCGAGAGAGAGAGAGAGAGATAAAGGCGATTGAGTGGGGTATCGTACTGTAGCTCTGAGTGCATGATGCTAAGCTGTTGTTGATTTGACAACTACAATAATTGTCCCCATGTGCTCCTGCCGTCTTGTCGTCCTTGACTTTGTCAGAGTGTGAATTCCTACTGGAGGAGCCAGCGGACACGGGCAGAGCGAGGTGATGCTACAAACGAGGACAACGAAGTGAGGAGAAATACATCAACAGTCGAATGATTCAAAATGCAATTGTTTAGTAAATGGCAGTTTCAATTTCACTGAAGATTTTGGAATTGATTGTGTCAAGATATATGACGTCCCCATGTCGAAGGAACTGAGGCCTAACATTATAAGTGAGTAATTCAGTAATGATTCATCATGATAGTGAAGAATCTAGGAAGAAATGTCTATAACATCTACAGAGTCTTACTGCTACGTATTTGATTTCATGTGTTTGTTTGTT
>NC_140237.1:2190000-2192500 GCF_949987555.1 Borostomias antarcticus
AAAGCACTTCGCTGACTGGGTGAGTACTAAGCGAATTTAATGTCTTAATGTGTGTTTCTTTCGAAATTGTATTCTTTCCCGCCGTGAGTTAACCATAAGGTTTCCTTTCATTGCTGTTTTGGGTTTTTAGGGGGCTGCGTCGTGATTATTTGGGATTTGTTTCTTTAAATTTCCCCGCGCACAACCAAAGACCACATCCGGGTCATACATGCAACATTTTGGGATCACCACTAGGTGTCCCTGTAACACTAGTTATTAAGATATGGCTAGAGAATGTAACAGAATTCTACTGCTAGCCTGATGAGATTGATGTGCTAAAGCATTTTCGATTTCTTACATCCACATCTGACATTTTAGTGTTAAATTCTAAGATTCGGGCTCAGCTAGAGGGTTAAGGGAAAAGACTGTTAATTCTCTAGACTGGTCTGTTTTTAAGATTTGGGAGAGTAGAACGAGAGTTTTTTTTTTTATTAGGTCAGGAAGGAAAGATAAGGAGATTCAGCAAACAGTCTCTCCACCATTTCCCCACAGAATAACTCTGTTTTAAAATTAGATTCCCCCCTCGACTTGTTGCGCCATTAGCCACGCCCTTTCTCTCTACGGGTTAAGCGCGCCCCTTTCTACGAGGTATTTGTCCGAACAGGGCCGGAAGGAAGAGCCTCCGATTTTGGGGTCGAGCGCCACCTGCTGGAGTTCCCTTGAATAACCCATAAGGGAGATTTTAACTAGCCAAGATTGAGAGATTTTTTTTTTTAAGATAATGGTGGCAGGATGAAATAGATGTAGAGCCTTTGAGTCTTAAGTTGCTGTTAATGTTTCTGAGCAGATCTTTTAGGTAATAGTGGAGAACTCAAAAGTCTGACAGGGTTGAATAGGTGTTTGATTCAGGAGTTGTTTCAATAGTCAATGAATGGCCATAAGCTGTTCGTGTTATGCATTCTACTGTATGAATTTTCATTCATATAATGATAATGTGTTTTGAGGAGTTGGCTCTAGGCCTTCTCCTCTGCTATTGAACCCAGTCTGTGTTTTGAGTCTTAATTTTCAGGTGCTATGGACCCTGGGCGGCAGGTCTTTGAGGAGCCTGGATCATGCCTTCCTGGGGACATTTGGAACCTGCTGTTGACAACTGTCGTTCCGGGAGTGATGGGTGAATGCCGAACCAGGAGACGGGCACAGGACACCGGAGGTGGAGATGGAGATTACTGGCCTGTTTCCCTACAGATGGGCGATCTGGGGTTCGTGAGATGCAGACCAACGCCATGTCACCAACTCACTGTGAGCGACAGATAAGTATGAAACAGGAGCAGTGCCCAAATACTCTGTCCTCAAATGCAGAAGAAGGAGGGTTTTAGATATACAAATTTTAGCTCTACAAATGAAGCTTTGATGGAGTTTTTTTTGATTAGTTAATTGTAAATGAAGCCAGTTCATTTTAGTGTCAGTTTCTTTGACCCATCTCTATTTTTATCCTGACTTCAGGAAATTTTTGCTTTCACCCTTAGGGGGTGTTGTTTTGTTGAGACGAGAATATGGTTATTTTCTTTTCATAAAATCGCAAGAGAACTGCTAGAGCCAAATCCAATTGCCTTGATCATGACTGGGGACTGGGCGTGTTGAAGTCATTCTAACACTGCCCCTGATGTCACTGTAGGCTACTGCAGACTGGCTCTAAATGACACTTGAACAGTCACCCTGTTTAAGTTTTCCTGACAGAATAACAACATTTTTTCCCCAAAGCAGGAGCTTGCGCTTAACCATGTTTCTGAGTATCTCCTACAGACTGTTGAATAACCGTTCCTGACCAAAGAAGGGAACAGGGAGACCAGACCAGAGGACTCTCTTTTGCTCTTCTGTTTTGTCTCTGTTTGTCTCTCTCATCTGTGGATCCACAGACGGAGCACTTCATCAGCCTGTACTGGGGGAGCGGGTGAGCCCTCCAGCAGCACGACCCGGGCCGGCCCTACGTGGAGCAGTACAGGGATGGACCGGGTTTAGTTCAAGAGCCTACATTTCTGACCTACAAGCATCTGCTCCACCTGCGGAGAAAAGAAATGAAGGACTAAGTGCACATTTCCACCACCAAACTAACCTGTATCTAGGGCCTAATGACAAACCTGTACTACCTCGTTCATGTTTTCATTATGCTTTCAAACTAGCCCACGGGCCAGATCATGTTTCAAAAACAGGGGTGGCGGAAGATGTTAACAGATGTCTCCAACAGAGTGAGGACCGCCATTTCCTGAGGCTAAGGAGGGGTTCCTGCATCACATCTCTCCTGGGGATTGGGTCCTGGTCCACGACCACAGACGAAGGAGCTGGAACTCGCCGAGGTGGCTCGGGCCGTACCAGTTTCTACTCATCACGCAGACAGCGATCTGAGAGGACTTCGTTGGACCCATGCAAGCATTGCCGACGGGTCCAAGCAGCAGAGGACGGTCCACCAGGGGATCGCAAACACCAGGAGATCAGAATGCAGCTGAACCAGAGGGCTCAGAGG
>NC_140237.1:2200000-2235000 GCF_949987555.1 Borostomias antarcticus
AATTGCCGCGCTCGGGAATCATTTGGTGATGTATAGATAGATAGATAGATAGATAGATAAGATAGATAGATAGATAGATAGATTCATTTTAGTGTCAGAGCACTTAATATTTATTGATTGCTATCGGGATGTAATGAGAATTGTGTGATCGTAAAATAACTGATCTAGTCAAAAGGATTTACCAAGATTCGCTCAAAAGGTTAAGTCTGGTTTATTGTGAAAAACATACGAGCGCAAGGACTTCCTGAACAACAAGTGGTTTATTCAGCGAAATGAAGCCTTCAGCCTCTTGGGCTCACTTTTATTCAAGCAAAACACAGGTATGGTGCTTCCAGGATGTGATTGGCTACTGCATTGTACGTCATATGAAATGGCAGGCGTGGCCAAGAGTACAGACATGTGACATGAGAAAAAGGGCGGCAATTGGGGACAAAGGATGACAAAGGATGGTTATTCTGTTGTAGACAGATGGCCTTCTGGAAGCCATTTTGTATGTTAGCACAGCTATGTGAATATTTGGGGGAGGTGATCTATTACAAAAGGAGTGAGAGGACAAGGGTTTAAGGTGTTTGGATGTAAATTCCTCAACAATCCCCCATTTGTGCCTGAACAGGTACACAAAAATAAAATATAAAATCCAAACACAAAGTGTAAACATTCAGCTATGCTATACATGTGGAAAGGAAGTAATCTCTCCACTAGGTGGAGCAAAAAATAATAATTTTTTAATATTTAACCAAAAATAGATTATTTTCTTTCCACGTGCAAAATCACGCACCAAAACCCCTTGTTTCAGAAATATGACAGGAAACAAGGTAAAAAAGATGACATGATTATATACTATTTATAGTCTAAAAGTGGAAAACCATTCACCAAAAAACCTTGATTTTAAAGTTTGAACAAGGCAAAAAGATGAAATGGTTACCAGTGTAAGAAGGGCAAAAAACCTCTTGGTCAATTTAGAGGAAAAACCCAAACTTATTTATCAACTCATGTTTCAACCATTGTAACTCTTGTAAACAAATGATATTTTTTCAAGATAATTTCAAAGTTCATTCACTCTTGTTGTGAATAATCGCATGTAATTTCCTCTGGATCATAGCTTCCATGTTTGCGTCTCTGAATGTTTAATGTAGGTTCCAGTGTGTGCGGTTAGAGGTGCAGTCATTGCTGTTGAGATTGTCCACGTTGTCATACCACAACCACGAGAAGGAGGTGACCGGCAAGGTCAGTCTCCGATTGCTCATCAGAGGAGAGGACAGTGTGGCGGTGACTGTCAAGGTCACTCTCCGATTGCTCATCAGAGGAGAGGACAGTGTGGCAGTGACCGCTTTGCCCTTGAGATCTCTGGTTCGGCTGCATGGACCGTCCTCTCAGCTACTTTTGACAGCTATTCCACACAGGCCAGAATGTCCTGGTGCTGATTGTTCCATCTTTGACGGGTAGGTTCACCCCGCAACATCTACTTCTCTTCCATGTTTTCTGGCCTGTTCTCAGGCTGCTCATCTGCTCCTGGTAGTCTCTTGTCTCCCCATTGGGCAGGTCTACATAGAGCGGTCAGCCAGCGAGCTCTCGGAGGGTGAGGAGGGAGTCCCTGTCCTGGTTCAGCAGGGTGAAGGTGCGGTGGGACACGGTGTCCGTGTGGACCCCACACAGCCAGGGCGCCAGCAGCACGTACAGGCTCTTGAACTGAGCCCGGTCCACACGGTACTGCTCCACGTAGGGCCGGCCCGGGTCATGCTGCTGGAGGGCCACCTCGGCGCTCCCGCTCCCCCAGTACAGGCTGATGAAGTGCTCCGTCTGTGGATCCACAGATGAGAGAGACAACAGAGACAAAACAGAAGAGCAAAAGGAGAGTCCTCTGGTCTGGTTTCCCTGTTCCCCTCTTTGAGTCCTCTGGTCTGGTCTCCCTGTTCCCCTCTTTGGTCAGGAACGGTTATCAGCAGTCTGTTGGAGATACTCAGAAACATGGTTAAGTGCAAGCTCCTGCTTTGGGGAAAAATTGTGTTATTCAGTCAGGAAAACTTAAACAGGGTGTCTGTTCAAGTGTCATTAGAGCCAGTCGGCTCGTCAGTCTATGTAGTTTGTCAGTGGGGAATCTAGCTTTTGTCCATTTTTACCGAATCGGACAGTATCAGGGATCTAGGCTCTGCAGTAGCCTACAGTGACATCAGGGGCAGTGTAAGAATGACTTTAACACGCCCAGTCCCCAGTCATGATCAAGGCAATTGGATTTGGCTCTAGAATTTCTCTCGCGATTTTATGAAATAAAATAAAATAAACACATTCTCGTCTCAACAAAATAACTCCCCCTAAGGGTAGAAACAAATTTCCTGAAGTCAGGATAAAACAGAGATGGGGGAAAAAGGGTTAGTTTAAATTGCATCACTCAAATAAAATGACACTAAAAATGAACTGGCTTCATTTACAATTAAGAAAACATCAATTATCAATTAATCAAAAAATCCATCAAAGCTTCATTTGTATAGCTAAATATTGTATATCTAAAACTTCCCTCTTCTGCATTTGAGGACAGAGTATTGGGCACGCTTCGGACAAAATGGTCTCTTCCCTATGTCATACTTATCTGTCGCTCACGGTGAGTCGGTGACATGACGTTGGCCCTGCATCCCACGAACCACAGGTCGCCCATCTGTAAAGAAACAGGCCGGTAACCTCCATCTCCACCTCCGGTCCTGTGTCGTCTCCTGGTTCGGCACTCACCCATCACTCCCGGAACGACAGTTGTCTGTAAAACACTCAGAAAAACACTCAGCCCCGATGAATGTGCCTCAAACTATAAACATGAGATATTTAACAAAAACATTAAACACATACAAATAACCAAATCATCACACAGCAACAAAGCAAATTGGGGGCCAGAGGTTACTAGCACATAGCCCCATCGAAAGAGAACAGCCCTCAGCGCTGTCTCATATCCTCTTTCCATGCTGGAGCAATCTTCAGACATCAAACCCCCCGGTGTCGCAGTCCCCAGGAAGGCACGATCCAGGCTCCTCAAAGACCTGCCACCCAGGATCCATAGCACCTGAAAGATAACACTCAACACAGACTGGGGTCAATAGCAGAGGGGAAGGCCTAAAGCCAACTCCTCACAAACACATCATCATTATGTGAATGAAATTCATACAGTAGAATGCATAAACGAACAGCTTATGGACATTCATTGACTATTGAAACATAAACTCCTGAATCAAAGCGAAAACCATAACCTAAACTCAAACACCTATTCAAAACCCTGTCAGACTTTTGAGTTCGCACCAATACCTAAAAGATCATCCTCAGAAACATTCTCAACAACTTAAGACTCAAAGGCTCTACATCTATTTCATCCTCCCACCATCATGCACAAACCTTACGTCCTCAGCTACATCTGTCTTCTCCTGTTTATTTACCTTAAAAAAATATGGCTCTATCTTGGCTAGTTAAAATCTCCCTTGTGGGTTGTTCAAGGGAACTCCAGCAGGTGGCGCTCGACCCCAAATCTGAGGCTCTTCCTTTTCATTCAGCTTGCGGTAACTGTGACACCGTTCAATCCAGTGGCCATACTGACCACAATGGAAGCATGAATCGTCTCTATCTTCACTTCGATTATACCTTTTTCCTCGCCTAACCCTACCAGAACGCTTCCTATTGTTTCTCTGTCGCCACTGTGGTCGTTGTTGGTTCCACCTCGCACCAGCAGTTTGATTGTCCAGCTGTCGTAACTGAGCAGCTTGTAATCTGGCTGCACCTAGCTTCATTTCTTTCAACTCCCTCTTTTCAATGTGATCACGAAGACGCTCCGCATAGCGGAAATGATCAACAACTTCTTCGAGAGAAGTCGATTCCCAGGTGTGGCACATCAACCTAACTTGGTCGGACAAAGAGGAGAGAGAGTTATTCATCAATTGTTGTTTCAAAATCTTTTTATAATCGGCGTTCGCTTTGTCCATGCCACTGTGTGCGGCGAAAACTGATTCTAGCCGTTCCCAAAATTTCTCGAACTGTTGATCGGAATTTTGTTTGCAATATGTGATACGGTCCCAATCCATCTTTTTAGGGAATCGAGTTTTGATTCTGTTCAACAGCGCAGTGTTTTGGTCGGCAAAATCGGCATGAGAAAAAGGCAACGTAATGTCAAACGGATCTTTCACATCGACCCATTTTAACCCAAGGCATTGTCTCATGATCATGGCGATTTCCTCTGCGTGAGGCTCATACATTCGAACTAAACTGTTAAAAAGATTTTCAAACTCTTCAATGTCTTTGGTTGGATCGGGCAAGGTTCTAGCTACATCACGTAGTTCATCAGAGCGCCAGGGTCTATAAACCGTAATCTCTGGAGTCCAGGCCGCATAACCAGCTGCATTATTTATTTGTGAAGGGCGAGGAACAGGGTTTGGGCAGCGTATCAGTGGCGCTTGTATTTGCGGTCCCTCCAGACTATCTCTAGCCATTTGCAGTTGTTCCAAATTAAATTTAGCCTCAGATATAGCTCTAGCCAATTCTTCCTTCCTGACCTGTTCTTGTTCGGACGAATACCTCGTAGAAAGGGGCGCGTTTAACTCGTATTGTAGAGGGGAGAGAGAAGGGGCGTGGCTAATGGCGGGAGCATGAAAAGGGGGAACAGCAACAGCCTGGTTGGGTGTGAGCACGGAGCAACGAGTCGAGGGGGAAAAATCTAAT
This sequence comes from Borostomias antarcticus, assembly GCF_949987555.1. NCBI lineage: Eukaryota > Metazoa > Chordata > Actinopteri > Stomiiformes > Stomiidae > Borostomias > Borostomias antarcticus. The sequence continues at coordinate 2,204,690 of NC_140237.1, forward strand.
TTTAAATCAGAGTTATTCTGCTGGGGAAATGGCGGAGAGACTGTCTGCTGAACCTCCTTATCTTTCCTTCCTGACCTAAATAAAAAACCCTCTCGTGCTACTCTCTCCCAAATCTTAAAAGCAGACCAGTCTATAGAATTAACAGGCTTTTCCCTTAACCTAGACATCTCAACCACCTCTAGCTGAGCCCGAATCTTAGCTAAAAATGTAACACTAAATGTCAGATGGGGATGTAAGAAATCGAATAAGAAATGCTTTAGCGCATAATGAAATCTCAGGCCTAGACAAATAACAAGCTAGCTAGTTAGTTACAGGGACACCTAGTGGTGCTCCCAAAATGTTGCATGTAAGACCCGGATGTTGTATGTGGGCGTGCGCGGGGAAATTCAGTTTAATAAAAGCTATACTGAAAACAAATCCCTAATAAACACGACGCAGCCTAAAACCCCAAAACAGCAATGAAAGGAAACCTTATAGTTAACTCACGGCGGGAAAGAATACAATTTCGAAAGAAACAGACACACATTAAACCGCTAAGTAGGCTAACTCACCCAGCAATTTCTTTGTTCTCCCTCTGGCTCGATGGCGGTTCACCGGGAGAGCGGAGTGGTGTTTTCCTGCGTCTCCCAGACAACCAGCTAGCCTACTGGAAATCTAGCAGTTACGATTTAACAGTGTACAAAATGTGAACAATACCTACCTGGATAATAGGCGCGCTTAACAAACAATACAAGGCAAGAGCCGAAGCTCAAAAATGCAATCAAAAATCCCACTGAGCCGGCGAAAATAGCGCTAGACAAACACAAAGACAACACAACAACACGACAAAAACAGACACTCCGGAGATTAGCTGGTAATCGCACTCACTGCGAACTTCAACCCATTTGGAAATCGCACTCACTGCGAACTTCAACCCTGTGGGAATCGCACTATCTGCGAACTTCAACAATTTGGAAATCGCACTCACTGCGAACTTCAACAGGTTCCCTTCTGTGCTAATTCTGGAACATCGAACTAAAGCAACCCAAACCGTTATCCTAGAAGTGCACTCTCACTTCTTAACTACAGCCGAGCCGACAAACAATCTAAACTGTAGTCTACATCAACTGTAAGGGAGCGAGTCCCAAACCCAAAATTACACCTCTTCTGAAGAGAACCCCGGTAGCCTAAACAAGGACGAAGTCATAGAACAATACAATATCACCAATCCTAAACTGCCACTGTTAAAAACAACGCCTTTCGCCACCACCTTCCCCGGGGAGTTTTGCTTTCAACAATACGCCAGACCCACACAATCCGAAACTAAACCAAGGCAAATACAACTCAGAACCATAAGAGGGTTCATTTAAACGTACCTGTGAGCTTCAAGAATCCAGTGGAAGAACTGAGGAAATAATCTCAGCGTGCGCTCTGGCGCAAGAGAGAAGATTGATTTTCCAAGCCCATATGGACCGACACGTCTGTCTATACCAGTTCATCACCTGGAATCCCGAAGCAACACGCAGGCAGTCCTCCCTTTTTCATCCGCGTCGCCAACTGTAATCGTAAAATAACTGATCTAGTCAAAAGGATTTACCAAGATTCGTTCAAAAGGTTAAGTCTGGTTTATTGTGAAAAGCATACGAGCGCAAGGACTTCCTGAAGAACGCAACAACGTTGGTTTATTCAGCGAAGTGCCCGTTTGGTCTTTTGCTGTGCCTTATATGCAGTCAAACCACAGGTAAGGGGCTTCCAGGATGTGATTGGCTACTGCATTGTACGTCATATGAAATGGCAGGCGTGGCCAAGAGTACAGACATGTGACATGAGAAAAAGGGCGGCAATTGGGGACAAAGGATGGTTATTCTGTTGTAGACAGATGGCCTTCTGGAAGCCATTTTGTATGTTAGCACAGCTATGTGAAGATTTGGGGGAGGTGATGAATTACAAGAGAAGTGAGAGGACAAAGGTTTAAGGTGTTTGGATGTAAATTCCTCAACAATAGATAAGATAGATAGATAGATAGATAGATAGATAGATAGATAGATAGATAGATAGATAGATAGATAGATTTTAGTGTCAGAGCACTTAATATTTATTGATTGCTGTCGGGATGTAATGAGAATTGCCGCGCTCGGGAATCATTTAGTGATGTATAGATAGATAGATAGATAGATAGATAGATAGATAGATAGATAGATAGATAGATATATAGATAGATAGATAGACACAGCAGCCAATGAGACTGTTCCTACACAGCAGCCAATGAGACTGTTCCTACACAGCAGCCAATGAAGATGTTCCTACACAGCAGCCAATGAGGATTGTCCAGGAATTTACATCCAAACACCTTAAACCTTTGTCCTCTCACTTCTCTTGTAATTCATCACCTCCCCCCAAGTATTCATCAAGTCCCCTGCAACCCCTAGTTTCAATCTCCCTTTGTAATTGTAAACACCTCAACTCTCCCCCTTTTGTAATTGTAAACACCCCCTCTGCCTCGCTCTTCCTCATCTCTTTGTTTAAGGCGAGACACCCCAGGTGAATAGGCTAAAAAAATGATTTAATAGGTATCACCATGATAATTACCCAGTTGATTACTTATGATAAGACAATGTTTTTTTGTATTACAAGTTTTATGAAATGTTATGTTTAAATATGCAAATTAGGCATTATCTTATCAAATATGTGCTAATTTGCATAACTTTCCAGAACAGAAATCTGAAGTTTGGATAAAGCCAGATTAAAAATTATTGTTTCATTTTGTTGACATATTAGAGTCGAAGGCTTTTACAGAGGAGATTTTTGATATCTCTTTTTATCACTCCATAAAGCAGAAAATAGTTCAACAGCCATAAGAAAATCTATTTTCGCCATGTTTTTAGTAATAAAATGTTATATCATTCAGGCTTTGAATGACATATGAACAAACCCCTCTGTAAAAGCCTTCAGAACATAGATGGAAGTACAACTGGAAAGTTTGGTGTATGTAAGTGCTACTGAAGTGGAGATTTCGATCTCAGAGTATGAGAAAAAACTTATTTAGAGAAAACAGGCTTTTAAAATATGATTCCATACATTTTGTTGGAAAGCACTATTTACAGACACAATATCTAATCAAATCATTAGAAACAACAATATTGAACATCTAAAACATAAAAACTGATGACAATAACACAGCATTTATGAACTGAATAGAACCAGTCTCTCTCACACACACACACGCGCACACACACACTGCCACCAGTAGAACTGCCAACCTAGTTTGTTGTATGTCTACCTCTATAACACAGCCTAGTTGACCATGCCTGTCTACAGCCTAGTTTTCCATGCCTGCTCCATATGTAGGCCCCTCATCCATTTCCTGCTGATGCCTTTTCAGTTTCTTAGCTGTGCTCATGCTCTTGCGCCTACGTTTCACACTGACCGTGATGGCCTCAGCTTTTGCTGACCTGCTCCCTGGTTCTGTGCAGTGACTCCAGCCCTCTCTCAATTTCTGCCACTGAAATGGAATGTATATGTGATTCTCTTCATCTGACCAAGCCTTATTGATGCAATTCAAAAAAGACAAAAATATACTGATATAGGATAAGTATATACAGTACATAGCCTACCCTCTCCCTTCTCTCTCTAAGGTGCATTGTGTTGCCATTATGTACATTATGTATGAAATGTGCTGTATAAATCAAGTTTGATTTGAGAGACACAGAGACAGACAGACAGACAGACAGAGATAGAGAGAGAGAGAGAGGTCTATCTAACCCTGTTTCCATAGACTACCCGTCACTCTCGTCATGTCATATTTGTCTCATACATTTTAAAATGAAGTGTATCACTAACTCTTCATCTGGTTGTGTTTTATTGATATAAAGTAAAACTGACCACAATACACAAAATACTGAATGAAATTTTATTCACTATATTATTCTGTGGGTCATTACTTCATCCATATTATAGCCTACAACACGCAACAGTGGAGCCTTGCCATAATATAGACAAATAGCCTACACTGCGGGGAAAGCCAAATGTTACTGCGAGAGAGAGAGAGAGAGAACTTTTTTTTTTTTTTTACTTTTCCCCTATTAGGGGTATGATTAGTATGCACACACCCCTTCCCTTCTATCTATAAAGTGCATTGTGTTGCCATTACAGTAGGCTATGTATGAAATGTGCTACAAATCCTTGAGAGAGAGAGAGAAAGTGAGACATCTATCTCAGTCCTGTTTCCATAGCCTACCTGTCACTTTCTTGTCATGCCTCTGGTAGGTTTTAAGATGAAGCCTGGGAATCCCCAACACCTTAGTGATCTTGTTGAGAGCTGCATATCCCAATCCTAACTCGTGTGCTAAGAGCACCATCCGCACATTGACATCAAATGTGACATCGTTCCTGGTTGCGTCTTCAAGGCGCGGAGATGTATACACACTTTTGCGGTAGCAATCTCTTTCACGCAAACTGCACTCTAGAAGCAAACTGCAACAGAACCCACGATTCTGTGGATCAATGTTTATTTTAAGCCCTGTCCCTGCACAATTGGGACAAATCAACCCGGCGATCAGTTCATTCAAACGCGCGACATGAATGAGCCACTGCTGTGGCGCGTTGGTCTCTCTCCTGTTGTCCGGCTGACAGCTTGCGCATCGATGCACTTTGTGAAGTAATTTCACCGTCTGCTTCATTCGATTGCTTTCCCTTCTCTTCCATTCCCTTTTTCCGATTACACCTTGCAAGTGACAACTGTTGTCGTCTTTTCTGTGAGCGTTTTACACTAATTGGCGTCGGCATCTTGAGATTTTTAAAGGTCCCGCTGAAAGCTATCAGGAAGTGTCAAGCACGTCACGTGACGAATCTGAACCAATCACGTTCTCAGAAATCAACAACAGCCAATGAGATTTCACGTTTAGCATCAAACCCGCCTTTGTATTTCCACGATTGGTTGCTGATACAAATGAAACTATCAGGTTTGGTTGCGATAACATCATGCTCGAGAGAGAGATCTCTCTATCGATATATCACATGAGCGAATCCAAAAGACGGCCGGGCTCTGGTTCGTTGCGAAAAAATGCTAACTTTTGGTGATTTTAGGAAGAATCTACAGATGCAAACAGACTAAATGAAGTAAAATAAACATCTAAATGCGTATTTTTGATGTTTTATTTCCACTAGTCTGAAAGAAGACATGTTATGGAAGCAAAATAGCACAAAATCTCAAATTTGACCAGAGCTTTGAAAAACGATGTTTTCACCTGCCGTGTCTCGCCTTAAGTCAGAAGGGCCACACCTTCGTCTTCAGACCTTTTGTTTTCTTTGTTTGTCACCTGTCTGTACTCTTGGCCACGCCTGCCATTTCATGACGTGCAATGAGTTAGCCAATCACATCCTAGAAGGACCTTACCTGTGTTTTGACTGCATATAAGCCAGAGCAGAAGAGGCTGAATTCACTTCTCTGACGAAACCACCTTTGTTGCGTTGTTCAGGAAGTCCTTGCGCACGTATTGTTTTTCACAATAAACCAGACTTAACCTTTTGAACGTATCTTGGTAAATCTTTTGACTAGACCAGTTTAAAATACTATCACAGTTGGCGAACGGGAATGGTACTGGGAGGACTGCTTGCGTGTTGCTTCGGGATTCCAGTGGATGAACTGATCGACAGACGTGTCGGTCCATAGTGGGCTTTGGAAAATCAATCTTCTCTCTTGCACCAGAGCACACGCCGAGATTATTTCCTCAGTTCTACCACTGGATTCTTGAGGCTCACAGGTACGTTTAAACGAACCCTCTTATGGTTCTGAGTTGTATTTGCCTTGATTTGGTTCAGTTGTGTTGGTCTGGAGTGTTGAAAACAGAAACCCCAGCGTGGGTATTAAGTAAGTAACTATCCAAGGAGATGTGAACAGCAATAGAGATTTATATCGTATTGTCCTTCGACTTCATCCTTGTTTCGTTACGAGGGTTAAGCAGTGTTCAGAAAAAGTGTGAGTTTTGGTCTAATACGCCAAAGAGTTGGCACAGAACGTGTTTCCCTTTTTGGCCGGTCGCGGGTGAGATTAAAACCGCAGAGCCCGTTGTGAGAGTTTTGCACAATGGAGATATAGCTACAGGGCGTGATTGAGAGTTTTGCAATCCGCGTTTCTGGTAGAAGCGTTTGTCCCTTTGTTCCCGGGTGACTTGGTAAACCTAACGAGAAGTTGGCTTTGACCAGGTTGGTAAACCTAACGAAAGTTGGCTTTGACCAGGTTGGTAAACCTAACGAGCGTTGGCTTTGACCAAGTGGCTGTACAGTATTTGGTAGGATCTAGACGTCCAGTTTAGCCTTGACCAAGTTGCTGGTGCAGCCGGGCATGCTTGTTTGTAACGTGGGCCTTTGTTTCGTCTTATGTGTCTTATGTGTTCTCTGTTTGAGCCTCGGCTCTTGATTTGTATTGTTTGTTACGCGCGCCATGGATCCAGGAAAAAAGTATTGTAAGTATTTTTGTACACTTTTTAGACTGTTAAAATTCTGCTAGATTCCAGTAGGCTAGCTGGTTGTCTAGGAGACGCCGGAAAACAACGTTCGCGGTGATCCGCCTTGAGCCAGAGAACAAAGGACCAGTTGACTGGGTGAGTACTAAGCGAATTTAATGTGTCTTTGTTTCTTTCGAAATTGTATTCTTTCCCGCCGTGAGTTAACTATAAGGTTTCCTTTCATTGCTGTTTTGGGGTTAGGCTGCGTCGTGGTTATTAGGGATTTGTTTCTTTAAATTTCCCCGCGCTGCCAAAGACAACTTCCGGGTCATACATGCAACATTTTGGGAACACCACTAGGTGTCCCTGTAAGACCGGCTACTAACATATGGCTAGAGGATGTAACAGGATTCTACTGCTAAACGTCTAGCCTGATGAGATTGTTGCACTGAAGCATTATTCTGCGAGCGTTTGTTGGCAGATTTCGTTATGCGCTAAAGCATTTTCGATTTCTTACATCCACATCTGACATTTTAGTGTTAAATTCTAAGATTCGGGCTCAGCTAGAGGTGGTTGAGATGATTAGGTTAAGGGAAAAGCCTGTTAATTCTATAGACTGGTCTGTTTTTAAGATTTGGGAGAGTAGCACGAGAGAGTTTTTTTTAGGTCAGGAAGGAAAGATAAGGAGATTCAGCAAACAGTCTCTCCGCCATTTCCCCAGCAGAATAACTCTGATTTAAAATTAGATTCCCCCCTCGACTCGTTGCTCTGTGCTCACACCCAACCAGGCTGTTGTCCTTCCCCATTTTCATGCTCCCGCCATTAGCCACGCCCCTTCTCTCTACGAGTTAAGCGCGCCCCTTTCTACGAGGTATTCGTCCGAACAGGTCAGGAAGGAAGAGCCTCCGATTTGGGGTCGAGCGCCACCTGCTGGAGTTCCCTTGAACAACCCATAAGGGAGATTTAAACTAGCCAAGATAGAGAGATTTTTTTAAGGTAAATAAATAGGAGAAGACAGATAGCTGAGGACGTAAGGTTTGTGCATGATGGTGGGAGGAGGAAATAGATGTAGAGCCTTTGAGTCTTAACCCTCTTGGCGCCAAAGTCGCATTTCTGCGACAAGCTGCGTTACTGAGTAAAACAGTGATTTTATGATATTTACACGCTGAAACCTCGATTTTCCCGCCACCACTAGATGGCAGACATGTATAGCTTTGCTCTCGATTCAGTATGACACCATCTTCCAATGCAATATATTTGAGAAAATCTCATTACGAGGTCCCTATTTTATACACGGAGCGCGCTAGCGCTCCTCAATACCATATGTTCTTTAGGACGGCATATTTCTGAAATAGTTTGACCTAGAGACAAGCGGTTTTTTACCTGTAAAAGTAGACAAATTGCGCTGTCTGGCAAGCTTCGGTTTATCCATTTGTGTAGCCGACTTCCGTATTTACGTACAACCACAAAGTTGTAAACTATGGGGATAGGTTGTTTTGCCTGGTGCAGTAGCCTACTTTGTCTATCCCTGTGGATGGGGATCTACAACTACTCGAAAATACCAGGATGGAGAGTTCGATTGCAAGATAGCCTACCATCTAAAGTTGAGTTTGTGCGTCGTGTTTGTACAAATAAGACATCCCACGTACAACAAAATAATCTCGACAAATCTAGCGACTTTTCCTGGTCATTTGGGAATGATTGAGATGACAAAGCCCTGCGCATTCCGTGGTTCACGTTACAACAGATTTCACCAGAGCTGAGGGTAAGTCTCTCTCACTCTCCATGACACTCGGCCAGTCTGACTAGATAGCGTCATATTTCCAGCTCAGACACCGTGGCCGCTCGGAGGAAGAGCAGCCTGCAAATGAATCACGCGCGCACAATTTATGACCAATCAAAACAATGATTTTGTACAGTTAGAGTAAGCACAGTATATTTACAGATATGTTTTTGTCCTCTCACGTTTACTATAAATACACACGATGACTGTTCATTCAGTTGTGGGTTGAGCGGAGCGGAGCAGAGTTATTGAGAGAGCGAGTCAGCAGAATTGAGTAGATTACTGCGTTGGAAAAACGCCAAATGGCTGCCATAAGGTTCAATTGTGAGCAAGTTTTGGATGATATTTGTCCATGGGGCTGGTAGAGAAATCAGAGATTGAGGACTACTGGGCACAGTTTTGACCAACTTTTACACCTGGATTTGGCAAAGTGATCTAGGAACAGATTTGAAATCATCCCGTAATTTCTGCATTTTGTAAACAATGATGAGTAGGCCTATGTTGAGAGGGGACAGCAGGGCCAGTGTGGGGTGGCTCTGTGTGCTGTGCCTTGCAATGAGAGGTACCACACTCTGAAAAACTAAACAGTGTCACTTGGATAGATAGGTACACTGGATAGATAGGTACACAGGCCTCTGCGGCTAAGAGACGCCTTCTGTTTACGTGAGTGATGCTACTATGTGGCCTAGTAATTAGTTTGTTTACTACTGTTGGCTTACCATTTACTGTTTTCTTGTTCATTTGATATTTGGATAACATAACAAATGGACAGAGGTGGGGAAATGTGTTGAAATAAGTTCAAATTGATTCAAAATATCCCATATTTCCTTGAAAAATGGCATAATTCAAGTTGGCCGCCACCCTATGACATCATAATATGCAAATTAGTTGGATAAATTTAGACCCAACATAAACTTTGGATCATTCTCAACATTTGTCTCATTTACAGTGAGTCTCTATCTCTAACCACTCTGAAGCCACACTCTTTTGAAATTTAGATGTAAAAATATTGTTTAAAAAAAAAAAAAACCTGGCGCCAAGAGGGTTAAGTTATTAAGAATGTTTTCTGAGCGGATCTTTTAGGTATTGGTGCGAACTCAAAAGTCTGACAGGGTTTTGAATAGGTGTTTGATTCAGGAGTTTGTTTCAATAGTCAATGAATGGCCATAAGCTGTTCGTTTTATGCATTCTACTGTATGAATTTCATTCATATAATGATGTGTTTTTTGAGGAGTTGGCTTTAGGCCTTCACCTCTGCTATTGAACCCAGTCTGTGTTTGAGTCTTATTTTTCAGGTGCTATGGACCCTGGGAGGCAGGTCTTTGAGGAGCCTGGATCATGCCTTCCTGGGGACTGCTTGGGACCTGCTGTTTGTCTGTTTAACTGTTTGTTTTGTCTCTCTTTCTGATATGTAGCTTAAGACATAAGGTTTGTGCATAATAGTGGGGGGAATAGATAAGGGTTGCCAGTGTCTTAATCTGAATGCAGCATCTCATAACCCAATTAAATATTTTTAAATGGTTATGTTAAATATCTCATGTTTATAGTTTGAGGCACATTCATCGGGCCTGAGTGTTTTTTCTGAGTGTTTTTTACAGACAACTGTCGTTCCGGGAATGATGGGTGAATGCCGAACCAGGAGACGGGTACAGGACCGGAGGTGGAGATGGAGGTTACTGGCCTGTTTCCCTACAGATGGGCGATCTGGGGTTCGCGAGATGCAAGGCCAACGCCATGTCACCAACTCACTGTGAGCGACAGATAAGTATGAAACAGGAGCAGTGCCCAAATACTCTGTCCTCAAATGCAGAAGAGGGAGGTTTTAGATATAAAAATTTTAGCTATACAAACAAAGCTTTGATGGATTTTTTTTGATTAGTTAATTGTAAATGAAGCCAGTTCATTTTTAGTGTCATTTTCTTAGCCCCATCTCTATTTTTTATCCTGACTTCAGGAAATTTTGTTTTCACCCTTAGGGGGTGTTGTTTTGTTGAGACGAGAATGTGGTTATTTTATTTTATTTTCATAAAATCGCGAGAGAAATTCTAGAGCCAAATCCAATTGCCTTGATCATGACTGGGGACTGGGCGTGTTGAAGTCATTCTAACACTGCCCCTGATGTCACTGTAGGGTACTGCAGACTGGCTCTAAATGACACTTGAACAGACACCATTTAAGTTTTCCTGACTGAATAACAACATTTTTTCCCCAAAGCAGGAGTTTGCGCTTAACCATGTTTCTGAGAATCTCCAACAGACTTTGAATAACCGTTCCTGACCAAAAAGGGGAACAGGGAGACCAGACCAGAGGACTCTCCTTTTGCTCTTCTGTTTTGTCTCTGTTTGTCTCTCTCATCTGTGGATCCACAGACGGAGCACTTCATCAGCCTGTACTGGGGGAGCGGGAGCGCCGAGGTGAGCCCTCCAGCAGCACGACCTGGGCCGGCCCTACGTGGAGCAGTACAGGGATGGACCGGGTTCAGTTCAAGAGCCTGTACGTGCTGCTGGCGCCCTGGCTGTGTGGTGTCCCACCGCACCTTCACCCTGCTGAACCAGGACAGGGACTCCCTCCTCACCTTCCGAGAGCTCGCTGGCTGACCGCTCTATGTGGACCTGCCCAGTGGGGAGACAAGAGACTACCAGGAGCAGATAAGCAGCCTGAGAACAGGCCAGAAAACATGGAAGAGAAGTAGATGTTGCGGGAGGAACCTACCCGTCAAAAATGGAACTGTCAGCACATCCTCGGCCAAGTGGGCCATGGGAACATGTAATAATGGATTTTATTGAACTCTCTCCATGCCAGGGATGTCTTCAACAGAGTGAGGACAGCCATTCCTGAGGCTAAGGAGGGGTTCCTGCATCACATCTCTCCTGGGGATTGGGTCCTGGTCCGCGACCACAGACGAAGGAGCTGGAACTCGCCGAGGTGGCTCGGGCCGTACCAGGTTCTACTCACCACGCAGACAGCGATCTGAGAGGACTTCGTGGATCCATGCAAGCCATTGCCGACGGGTCCAAGCAGCAGAGGACGGTCCACCAGGGGATCGCCAACACCAGGAGATCAAGGATGCAGCTGAACCAGAAGGCTCAGAGGCCAAAGCCATGGGCTGCCACAACTGTCCTCTCCTCTGACGAGGAATCGGAGGAAAAATGACCTTGCTGGTCACCTCCTTCTCATGATCGTTATGATGGCAACATGGAGAAACTCCACAGCCATGACCTCACAAGATGCACCACACACGCACACACACCTGCACACACTAACATTGAACATAACTGATTTCAAACAACGCGACATTGAAGTTGCGATCTAGAAGAGAAGACGCCTTGCATTCCCCAATGACATTCTATTGCCCAAAAGAGAAGTGTCACCTAAATGACTGTTGGATATACACTGTGAACAAGAGTGACCTTGACAGTCACCGCCACACTCTCCTCTCCTCTGATGAGAAATCGGAGACTGACCTTGCCGGTCACCTCCTTGTGGTTGTGGTATGACAACATGGACCGCACACACTGGAACCTACATTAAACATTCAGAGACGCACACATGGAAGCTATGTTCCATAGGACATCACATGCGATTATTCACAAGAGTGAATGAACTTTGAAATAATCTGAAAAATATCATATTTGTTTACAAGAGTTACAATGGTTGAAACATGAGTTGATAAATAAGTTTGGGTTTTTCCTCTAAATTGACCAAGAGGTTTTTTGCCCTTCTTACACTGGTAACCATTTTTTTTTTTTGCCTTGTTAAATCAAGTTTTTTGGTGAATGGTTGTCCACTCTTAGACTATAAATAGTATATAATCATGTCATCTTTTTTATCTTGTTTCCTGTCAAATTTCTGAAACAAGGGGTTTTGGTGCGTGATTTTGCACGTGGAAAGAAAATAATAATTACTCCACCTAGTGGAGAGATTATTTCCTTTCCACATGTATAGCATCGCTGACTGTTTACACTGTGTTTGGATTTTATATTTTATTTTTGTGTACCTGTTCAGGCACAAATGGGGGATTGTCCAGGAATTTACATCCAAACACCTTAAACCTTTGTCCTCTCACTTCTCTTGTAATTCATCACCTCCCCCCAAGTATTCATCAAGTCCCCTGCAACCCCTAGTTTCAATCTCCCTTTGTAATTGTAAACACCTCAACTCTCCCCCTTTTGTAATTGTAAACACCCCCTCTGCCTCGCTCTTCCTCATCTCTTTGTTTAAGTCAGAAGGGCCACACCTTTGTCTTCAGACCTTTTGTTTTCTTTGTTTGTCACCTGTCTGTACTCTTGGCCACGCCTGCCATTTCATGACGTGCAATGAGTTAGCCAATCACATCCTAGAAGGACCTTACCTGTGTTTTGACTGCATATAAGCCAGAGCAGAAGAGGCTGAATTCACTTCTCTGACGAAACCACCTTTGTTGCGTTGTTCAGGAAGTCCTTGCGCACGTATTGTTTTTCACAATAAACCAGACTTAACCTTTTGAACGTATCTTGGTAAATCTTTTGACTAGACCAGTTTAAAATACTATCACAGGATGTTCCTACACAGCAGCCAATGAAAATGTTCCTACACAGCAGCCAGATCGTGACATCACAGAGCATCCCTGTGACGTCGTCCAGGAAGGGTATAAAAAGGGGGCCGCGCCGCCCTGAGAGTCACTAGATAGATAGATAGATAGATAGATAGATAGATAGATAGATAGATAGATAGATAGATAGATAGATAGATTTTAGTGTCAGAGCACTTAATATTTATTGATTGCTGTCGGGATGTAATGAGAATTGCCGCGCTCGGGAATCATTTGGTGATGTATAGATAGATAGATAGATAGATAGATAGATAAGATAGATAGATAGATAGATAGATAGCTACATATTCATTCAATCTTTATTTAACCTCGTGAATCAATTGAGAGTAAGCTCTCATTTACAATGACGTATAATCACTCTATATTTGAACTTGTACTACAGGTGAGATAATCCTTTTTAATGGTCTCTCTCATTCGCTCTCCTAGCTGTGATGTTAGAGTTGTGCAAGACTTGGGTGTTCTCCTGCTCTGAGTGGCCATTCTCCTATACCTCCCAGATCTACCTCCACAAGCACATCAAGAGGAGTCATGACAACCTCTGTCTCTGCTGAGGAACACACAGAGCATTATGAAGTAGCCAGTGCCTTGGCGAAGGTGTTTGAGCAGCAGTCATCAATGGATTAACTCCCAAGACACAAGGAAGAGACAGCGCAACACGCGCTATGACTCCAGTGACGAAGGTAATATAATAAAGTGCATTCAACAGTCCCAAAAGAGTACTACTTGAGTTGACTAATCTGAGCTTATTTACCTCTACTATATGTTCCAGTGCCCAGGCAGCCGGTCGGCAGAACTCAGACCAGACCAGCTATGCCAGGTGCCAGAGCCGGAAGGCCTGCTCTGCCAGTTATCAATGCAGGTATCCATGCATGTTTGTGTTGGTGAAATGTCTATGCATATTTGCACACTTACAGTTAACTCAGGACTTTCTGAAGACTCATGTACTCAGTTCACTAATTCGCTCATCTCACATCTCACTACTCGGCAGTAGATGTTCATCGCCCGGGTCCTTTGAGCCAAGGCGCTGTGAGCCCAGGCCCTTCAGCCCTTCAGACGTCCAGGCACGAGCAGCATGCATCAGCGATTAGCACCCCGGCCAGACCAGGTCAGGGTCTGACATGTCTCATGTCGAGTTGATTCTTCCCCTTATGCCAGAATCACTACGCCGCCAGCACCATAGTTTCCTGCTTATCCCTTTATCCTCTGGTTTTCAGGTAGTTCTCTGATGCCATCGCCTGTGAGACCAACAGCTCCAGCAGTGTTGCCATCAAGCTCTGCAGATGCTGGTATGCTGAATTTTGTGAACTACTTCATGCTGCATGTAGGGATATACTTTGAGTTGAATATCCATTATGGGACCGTGCAATTACTTATAGCCACATCTGTGTTTAATATCCAGACTTCCAGAGGATGATGTGTCAGCAGTTCTCCAGCGTCATGCAGAGTCTGAGGGAGATGGCACAGACAATGATGAGGCTGGAGCAGAGACTGTCCGGCGAGTCTGCAGACAGCTATCGGGGAGCAGTACTGGATGACCTGCACCCTGCTAAAACGGAGGAGGAGCTGCTGGTCTTGGAGGAGCAGCTGAAGGACAAGGATCATCAAAGGAAGATGGTGAGTAACTTCAGGGCAGAACTTTGTTGCTTATTTTTGCAGGGAAGTGTTAAGGAAATGTAAAAGTAAATGATTGTCTTTATGTTTTGCAGACACGATATCTGAGTTCCATTGGCGGCAAAGATCTGCCAGATGTGGTCCGGCGGGTGCTGTCAGCCATTGCCATACACAGAGTGTGGTGTGTCTACAGCATCCATGGGAAGAGGGGGAAGAAGCCTCTGAAGAATATGACCCTCTACAATGTCATATTACGTAAGGGATTGTTCATATTTTCGCAAAATAATACATTGTCTTTGCTTCATGCCATGTGCATTGAAACCATTCCCTTTTTGGTTAAAAGGTGCAGTTATGGCCTGTAAGCCAAGCACCACTGTGACGGAGGTGTCTGCCCAGCTGCAGGAGATGCTGAAAAATGCCCCTGCTCGATGCAAAAAGGTATGTGATGTCAGGCAGTTAATTTTCTCGTATCCAGTGACATGGCACGCTTCCAATGAACGTATGCGACTTGCTTTTACAGCCATTTCATTATGTCCTTAGGCATCTGCTCCAGCCCAGCTGACCTCCCCAGCCCAGCCCCTGACCGCAGCTCCAGCCCTGACCACAGTGGAGTATTCAGATGAGGATGACCTCTTCTGCCCAGACCCTCGATTCAGATGTGGGTGACCCCCAGCCCGTCTCCCTAAACCTGCCTTTTCAGCCTGCCAGGATGGATGCCTTTTTTGTAAATAGTTTTTGTAAATTTTAACCTTTTTTTTGTGGGATACAACGGTCTGTTCCCGGTCTGCCTGCCACAGAATGCGCACTGTTTCATTTTTGTTTTTAGAACTTTTGCAATTGTCAGATAATGGGTTGCTAGCCAGAGCTTGTACATACTTTTTTTTGCTTTTCTGGCTATGCGTAATGTGACAGACCGTAAACCTCATCCTTGTAAATATGTATACTTTTAATTTGTAATGTACTTTGTGTAATAAAATGTTCTAAACTGTTAATGGTGTTCAGTCTTATATTGGTTTGTATCATAATGCTTGCTGCTATATCCCCATATAGCATTTATTCGTTTTTGTACTGGCAAATGCTAAATATAGCCAGTGGTACTGCAAATGCTAAATACAGCCAGTGGTACTGCAAATGCTAAATATAGCCAGTGGTACTGCAAATGCTAAATACAGCCAGTGGTACTGCAAATGCTAAATATAGCCAGTGGTACTGCAAATGCTAAATATAGCCAGTGGTACTGCAAATGCTAAATATAGCCAGTGGTCAGGGTTTAGTAAGTAAGTGACCATATTTGCACCGTGCGAAAAAGACGTGCAGACCAAGTCATATAAATACCTGTAAATCTAGTGTCAGCCAAGTGAGTTTATAGGAAGTTCCTGCCCACGTGATCACGTGCGTTCATTGCACGCGGCCGCAACTTCTGAATGACGTGTCGTTCTAACGTAGCAGCTACTAATCGGCAGATCTCGCGTTTCCGTAAATGGCCGCGTAATTTCCGCACGTGGCGCAGATGAATCGTCACCTATAGCGGCCGTATGTAGAACGTTTGCGCAACCTGCGTGTGTTAGTAGGGGAGGCCCGCTCACTGCTGCTCGCAGCCCTAGTTATTATTATTACTTTTGTCAGTTTCAAGTTATTTCAGTGACTGTTGTGGATTTTTCTTTCTTTAACGGAAGGGCATCAACAATTTTGTCCACGGCCCTACAGTAATTTATTTTGTACAAAACCTTTGCTCAGCAAAGATGGGAAACACCGGTAGGCTATCAATTTGTTTAGGTTATTTAAACCAATATGAATATTTTTTGTGTAAAAATTAAGCTATTGAATAGGCCTATCATAACCTAACAATTACGAATCATTCATTTGATCAATTATGAATCATTCATTGAATCATTCATTTGATTTGACTCCGAGAGACCGCGCAACTAGGCTGAATGGCCTGTTCAATACCTGTAGGCTGTTCTGTCTACTATTATGGATGGCTGGGAGCTCCACACCAATGATCTTCTGCGCTGTCTTCACCACCCTCTTGATGGCATGCTTGTCGTACCAGGCTCTGGTCAGGATGCTCTCGATGATTCTGTGGTAGAAGTTCAGGAGTGTTCGTGTGCTCATGCCCCTTCTCCGCAGGCACCTCAGAAGGTAGAGGCGCTGTTGTGCCTTCTTTAGGACGGCCTCTGTGTTGTTTGTCCAGGTCAGGTCAAGATATCTCACCCTGGCGCGCCACGCATTCACGTCAAATATAGTTTGGTCACGTGGACCACGCAGACCCCCTACAACCTATTTCCATGTACCCCACGCTCGCTATTACATAAAAGCGATTCTATTCACAACCCTGGCGGTGTTCCAGTGCGTCCTCAGGGAACCCAAGCTCTTTGCTGATATTAGGTAACTGCTCGCCAAAATTTCCTCGCACACTGGAGTGCAAACAGGGATGATTCTGCAGACGAGGTAAAACAGACTGTCTCAATGCTCCAGCAGGGGCCAATTCAATGCATAATCGAACTATACACTTTTAATTGCTCACTGAAGGCTACCTAACCTTCAAGGCGCAGCTTAAACATTGGGAATAGCGTCTTGTGACAGGAAATGTGGGCCTACTTGTTTACAAAATATGCATATCTATTGTTCTATTAATACATCCATGATGCATATTCACTTTGAATTGGAATTGGCTTGACTATTATGAATAATACAAACTTTGTCTCGATATTCTCATAATTGACAATTAAAATGGTTGTGACATCGGTGATGTTTATGTGAAAAAATTGGGCAGGATTTTGTAACATATGTTATAGGCTATAAACACACAGTAAAAATGGCCGTCAATGTTAGCCTATTGTAGCCTACATCCAGGGCTGGACTGGGACAAAAATTAGGCCCTGCCATGTGGCTCAGACCGGCTCACCACAATCAGGGACACCGTCCATCAACATCCTGGCAGTCTGTTCAATATGCATATGATGCAAATCTACCATTCATGAAAACCCCTATAGAGCGTACTATAGAAGTATACCAATGCAAGTGTGGACCAGTGTACTGTTGACTTACTCCAAGGTGACGAGACGTGGCTGCTGAGCAAACAATACCCGTACTCAATACTGTTAAGTAGTTGTTTAATAAAAAGCTCTGGTTAAAGTCGTAGGAATCTCACCTTATTAGGCTACAGGAGCATCTTTCTCATGTGGTCACTCTTCTCAGCTACCCTGTCAATGATGGCATGGTGTCAACAGTGTCTTCATAGGCGTGCACAGTAAGGTGTTTATCTTAAAGTGCATTTCTCTACACTGAGCTGAAATGAAACAAGTACAAAAAATAAAAACATATTACTAGAGAATAGACCAGCCCACCAGCCACCTGGCCGGTAGAATATAATGTCAGTCCAGCCCTGCCTACATCGTAGAACTACAAAGCATCAACCAATCTGAATCTTCCACCCTGGTCTATTAGCTATAAGTCTTATGTGGCTGTCTTTTATTCATTGAGTTTGCTTCAGTGCCAGTGAGGATGCTGTCGCCAAGTGGTGAAAGGTGGTATCGGAGCGCCAAAGGACCCTAAAACATGTTCCGTGAAGGCAGGCCTGTATTTGCCCGCGCTGATGGCAGCATATGCGAGGATGTCCCTCTCTGCGGCTGATGGGGATTACATAATGCCTTATATAAGATGACCATTCAGCCACATGTGAGCAGCAGCATTCCGCTGGCCCAGACCCTGCAGAGGTGGGCTGCAGCCGGCACGTGCTTGTTTCATTCCGCTGGCCCAGACCCTGCAGAGGTGGTCTGCAGCCGGCACGTGCTTGTTTCATTCCGCTGGCCCAGACCCTGCAGAGGTGGGCTGCAGCCGGCACGTGCTTGTTTCATTCCGCTGGCCCAGACCCTGCAGAGGTGGGATGCAGCCGGCACGTGCTTGTTTCTTTCGGCGTCAGAATAATGAGGGGATTCGCAGTTCAAAGAAGGAGCTTATGGAAATACTTCAAGGTTGGATGTAATTTAAAGTCGCACTGAAATGAAAAAAGCATTCTGTCCCATTTTGGTTCACATAATTGGTCATAGTGTTCAACCAGTGTTAGTGTTGCCCTAAACTCTGCTGTGTGAAATGTACAGCAGCCTCAAATTCCTTACTATCTTTCCCCTGGCTGTCTTGTCAGCTGAAACGCACACTCACACTCACACTCACACTCACACTCACACACACACACACACACACACACACACACACACACACACACACAGACAGACAGGCTAACCAATGAGGACAAAAGCAGGACATACTGTACCACCGGGTCTCAAGGATGGCTCTCATGCGTTGGCGTGTGAGAGGCCGGTTCTCCTTGTCATCCTCTGGAGATACACAGTCTTACAAACTGTACAACGTGCCTGGACATGCGTGCCCACACACCACATGCTAATAATAACATCATGACACGGGGATACTGTACAACGTGCCTGGACATGCGTGCCCACACACCACATGCTAATAATAACATCATGACACGGGGATATAAGAGAACACACACACTACCCCACTCACATGTTGCTAGGCTTTTATACCGTTTACAGTAGATGGCCAATAGTGTTCACTATTATGATAACATCAATAAGTCAAATCTCAAATTGTCAGTAGTGTGATGTAGTAGTAATGTCTTCTCTGTTGATCTCAGAAGAGGGAGTAGACAGCAGGCTTTAACCCCAGATACTAATGAATACACAGCAGGCAAGGATGGGAATGTGCACCTGGAAAAGACCTGGGGAAACATTGATCCAAATAAAGTAGTTCATTTAGAAAATATTGTATATTTGCAATGCTACAGTATTATTTGTATAATATAATCATTATTTAAAAATAATATACATGCTGGTAAGAATAGGCCTATTCATATGAATGTAAGCAATATTTCCTATATGTAGTCACACATAGTATACAGTAGTTTCAGTATAAGAATCACTTGCATTAGCATTCTGTTGTGTTGGCTGCAGCACTGTGTAACTTCTCCGGATGCGCACCAATTAGTGTCCAAAATAGAGTAACATACCTGTTTGATCCCAGCTGCTGGTTGGTGCTGAAGTGACTGGCTCTGAAGAAACACACATAGTAACCTGTCAGCCATCCTTAAGATACCGAAGATATCAATATCACTGTAAAAAACACACACACACCTCAACACAAACTCACCTGTCATCTTTGCTAGTTCAATGCCAAAGTCAGAGAACTCATGACGTTTGCTAACAGAGCAAATATGGGACCCGAAATCCAGCATTTTGACCTCTTGGATGGTGAGGGTGATGCTCCCCGGAGTGTAGGTCATGGAGTAGCCCGCGCTGCAGTTCTGGAAGGCCTTGTGTTTGATATAGTGGCACAGGAGACTGTTGATGGGTCCTCTCCACTGGACCGACAGCTGTGGGATGCTGTTTTTATCCTCATAGTGGTATGAGCATGGTAGCTCCACCAGCTCTCCAGGCTTCGACAGTATCTTCACTGCAAAGCATACAGTGCAATATTCAACATGCATAATATGCTCTTGACACCAATCATAATCCTCACGTACTGTAACATCAATGACTCAACTTATCTCAGTCAACTATCTTGGTAACAAAACTTACCTCCACCAACCAAGTGTGACAACAACAATCCCAGATATAGTGCAGCTATCCTAGTATGTAGTTGCGTAAATGGCTTTCCCAACATTTGGCTGGAATATAAATCTGCAAATCAAGAATCAGTGAACATTGTTTTAGCTCATCAAAACACTGAACTTCAGAAAGGAAGTCCTTGGCTGATCACTTTTGTTTTTGATAACTAGTCCTGACTTGTTAATTGTGTTCTGAATCTATGGTTACTGCTCAAAGGAAGGTACCAAGCGTTTGGCCAGTAATTCAATCAAGCTTGCAAAGCAGAAGCACATTTTCTCTTAGGGCCCTATTCTGTTCAGTTATTCAGTTAAGTCAAGTTAAAGTGACTGTAAAGTGAATTCCGAGATTTGTCTCTAAACACATTATATGTTAGAAAGTAATTGATTTGTTTCTAAACACATTATACGTGGTAGAAAGGAATTGATTTGTTTCTAAACACATTATACGTGTTAGAAAGTAATTGATTTGTTTCTAAACACATTATACGTGTTAGAAAGTAATTGATTTGTTTCTAAACACATTATACGTGTTAGAAAGTAATTGCTGAAAATATGAGGCACGTCTGTGCACTCATACTCATAACTATGTAGTACTGAATTGTGGAGTTAGATAGGTAAACTGTTTTTCAACATTTTTATTTTCCTGATTTTTTAAAGGGGGCCTGTCATGAGGCCCTACTTATCATGGTGAGCGCACGTTGTGATGCATCGAAACTCCATTTGGATAGTGGTGAGAAATGGTCTAAACATTGCTTATTAGCAAACCTAGTTTGCTAATTCTGATCTATTGATCAGAATATTTATTTTCACTCAAATTATTGTAGATGCTTAATGAGATGCTAAACTATGAAATCATATCATGTATTTTTACTATTTAAAAACAAGTTTTTAGGCACTTGAATACTAAAAATAATATCATAATAGTTCATATTCAGACCTCTGATAAGCAGATTCTTAATAGACCAGTGAGGTCTGAATAGGGGACTGAGAGGCGTGTTGGGTCTTAAAGAGTATTGGGTTACTGTAGCTGAGAATAATATTACGCTTATGGAAATGCTGCAGGGAAGCTTGTTAGCATTATTACACAGGACCTGGAAGGTCGCTTTATTGGCCACACGTTAATTACACACCAACACACGGAAAATAACACACCAACACACGGAAAATTACACACCAACACACGGAAAATTACACACCAACACACGGAAGTGAGCAGCGACACTGAACACACAAACAGCGACACTGAGCACACAAACATGCACTTGAGCAGCTGCCAGTGGAATTAGTCTTCTGCATTTCATCCATTCCAGCTGTCCTCCAGGGGCAGCCTCAGCAGGCGCCCAGGGACCAAGACCAAGGGCTTCATCCTGGTCAGGGACAAGACTGAAGAGCATCTGGTCTCCTGCATGTTTTTCCTATTGGGCTCTTTATTGGTGAAAATATTGTGAACACCTCACAGAAAGACAAGAGAGAGACCCCATCTGAGCTCTATACCTGACCCCCCTGGGGAGGACATCCCCAGGGCCCACATTCCTCCAAGCAGGAGTCGAACCCAGGGCCTTCTTGCTGTGAGGCCACAGTGCTGTGTACTGTGCCACCGTGCCGCTGTAAAAAGTCGGGACAGGGATAGCTAACGAACTGTGAGGAAGATGCTGTCGCCACTGTTCTACATACAGTACCACTACGGTGTAAGTGAAACAACATCCATCCATCCATCCATCCATCCATCTTCATTCGCTTATCCGGGGTCGGGTCACGGAGGCAGCAGCTCCAGCAGGGGGCCCCAGACATCCCTTTCCTTAGCAGCATCAACCAGCTCTGCCTGGGGAATCTTTAGCCGCTCACAGGCCAGTGCGGAGATGTAGTCCCGCCACCTAGTCCTGTGTCTACCCCGCGGCCTCCTCCCAGCCGGACACGCCTGGAACACCTCCCTAGGGAGGCGCCCAGGAGGCATCCTCACTAGATGCCCGAACCACCTCAACTGGCTCCTTTCGACGCAAAGGAGCAGCGGCTCTACTCCGAGTCTCTCCCGGATGACTGAACTTCTCACCCGATCTCTCAGGGAGACCCCAGCCACCCTCCGGAGAAAACTCATTTCGGCCGCTTGTATCCGTGAAACAATATCTTCTTTTGTAAAAAGGGTGTCCCCTTAAAGGACAATGCTCGTTTTTGACAACCTGGACCTTATTTACGACATATTATAAGACGTTTGACTCACCGAGATCACTTTGGTGTAGTTCGGAGGCCTGTAGAAGAAATTTAAAATCCAGCGCGAGCCAGTATATCCATGTAATGGCGGTGGAGGGGGCAACGAGAATACAGCTTCTAAAAATCTATTTTCAGCTGCGAAACGGTTGTTTTCTTCAATATGTCTTGATGAATCACTAGTTGTGCTTACATAGAGCATAACTGTTGTGGTTTTCACATGCCATGATCTTTCGAAACGTCTTTCGAAACGAAATAGTTTCCTCACTTGCTCCAGCACTAATGCGCACAGCGCGCAATTGTTGCTCCAGCACGCTGTGCGCATGCGTGCTGGAGCAAGTGAGGAAGCTATTTCGTGTCTAAAGACGTTTCTAAAGATCATATTACAGAGGCATGTGAAATACCACAACAGGCCTATGCTCTCTATGTAAGCACAACTAGCGATTCATCAAGACAGATTGATGAAAACCGTTTTGCGGCAGAAAATAGATTTTTAGAAGCTGCATTCTCGTTGCCCCCACCACCGCCATTACATGGATATACTGGCTCGCGCTGGATTTTTAATTTCTTCTACATGCCTCCGAACTACACCAAAGTGATCTCGGTGAGTCAAACGTCTTATAATATGTCGTAAATAAGGTCCAGGTTGTCAAAAACGAGCATTGTCCTTTAAGTGCCTGTTGCATGCACTTCTCAACTCTTAATACAGTCCCAAAGTAACTGTAACTGTTTTTAACTATTATATCTTATTATTATTGGGGGCGAAGCTGCGTAGGCACCCTAAGTGATTCTATGTATTATTATTAGGGGCCAAGCCCTGAAAGGGCGAGGACCCTATTGTTATTGGTAGGATTCCCTATTATTATTCTGACAGCCAACTCTGTGTGTGATTGGTCAAAAGTTATCAAATTTGTCACACACCTCACCTACCTTGGAAAATTAGGCTCCAAGAAATATTGCATCGATTGGCCAGATGGTGGCGCTATAGGAACCGTTCTTATTCGCAAAGTTTGAACGGGTATATCTCATGCCCCGTATAACTTACAGACTTGAAACTTTGCTCAGACATGCCTCTCCTCATAAGGAACAAATTTGCCTCATGGACCGATAACCTCCAGTTATATAGATTTTCCGCCATTTTGATTTAAAAAAAACGCTTAAAATCTATCTCCTAGAAGATTTGACCAATCTGCATGAAACCTGGTACACACAATCTAAGGACCAATACCTAAAATTCATCCTGGCAAAAGTGGGAAAAGTTTAATTAAACAGCCACTATGAGACAATGAAAATTGCAGAGGGTGTGGATTTTCACATAAAATGGTATAGTTTCTGAAGGGTTGGATAGAACAACACAAAACTTTGTAGGCATGTCCTCAGATATAACCTGAGGCTAACCCTGCATTAGTGGCCCGATCAAACCTAATGGGGGCGCTAGAGAGCACATTTCCGGTTTAGGCCTAACCGCCATGACAATTTTTTCGAAACTGGACACAGTGGTAAAAGGGCATGTCTAATGGTCACAGGAGAAAGTTGAACCTTATGGGCCACAGGGTGGCGCTATAACAAGCCAAAATGCTTAAAAGGGGCTAAAATGCAAACTTTGAACAGCCATAACTCATTCCCCGTTTGAGCTAGAGGCATGACACTTTGCACAAATTTGAGTCTAATCATGGTGAACAAATTAGCCTCAAGAACCCATAACTTCCGGTTATGTAGATTTCTGCATTTTTTAATTTGTTGTAAAACGCTTAAAATCTAGCTTCTCCTAGGTAGTTTTGTCAATCTACATGAATCTTGGTAGATATAATCTAGCAATGAATATATACAATTCTGTCTCAGCCAAAGTTGCAACATTTGAATTTAAAAGCCACTATGAGCCAATGAAAATTTTCTTTTCTTTTTATTTCCCTTTTCACATAAAGGGATATAATTTCTGAAGGGTTGGACAGAACACCACAGGCAGGTCCCTATATAGATCCAGAGGCTTGCCCTGCATTATTGGCCCGATCAGACTAAAGGGAGGCGCTAGAGAGCTCATTTCCTGTTTAGGCCTAACCGCCAAGATGATTTTTCTGAAACCTGGTAGAGTGGTACCAGAGCATATCGTAAGGTAATGGGAGAAATATGAAGCATATTCGCCACAGGGTGTTGCTATAACAGGCCAAACTGCTTAAAAATGGCTAAAATGCAATCTATTGCTGTAGCGCCCCTTGTGGCCAGATGGGGTTGATATTGCTTGTGTGGGTAGCTGATGGCATGCTCTACAACTTTCTCATTGGACTCAAAATTGTCAGATTCCATTTTGATGTCGATATAAGCGTTATTGTGCAGAAGCACCCCCTTTGCATTTTCATTGTATTGTCATTGCTACAGTTAAACCAATGTGTTTCCTCTTCTTATAATAAAAAAGAGCTAATTTCATTCTGAAATAATCGAGATCACTATAATTGAATGCATATGAACTCCATTTTTGTTTGAGTAATAATTCAGGTAAATTGGATGGAAATTACCAGATTTTAACATTGAGACTTGTTAAACATTCCACAAATGGCATTAGTGGCCTAGTAGGTAGATACAATTGCAACCCCCCACAACAACTATTATCAGATATAGCCTACATACTTCCACCCAGGAAAAGGGTTAGTAGCCTATTAGCCTACATAGTTCCACCCATGGAGAGGGTAGTAGCCTACATTCTACCCACTTCATCCAGGGAGAGGCTAGTAACCTTAAGCCTAGGGAGAGGGGAGTAGTCTATAGCAGGGTTGAGTAGTCTATAGCAGGGTTGAGTAGTCTATACCAGGGTTGAGTAGTCTATAGCAGGGTTGAGTAGTCTATACCAGGGTTGAGTAGTCCATACCAGGGTTGAGTAGTCTATACCAGGGTTGAGTAGTCTATAGCAGGGTTGAGTAGTCTATAGCAGGGTTGAGTAGTCTATACCAGGGTTTGAGTAGTCTATACCAGGGTTGAGTAGTCTATAGCAGGGTTGAGTAGTCTATACCAGGGTTGAGTAGTATATAGCAGGGTGGAGTAGTCTATAGCAGGGTTGAGTAGTCTAAAGCAGGGTTGAGTAGTCTATACCAGGGTTGAGTAGTCTATAGCAGGGTTGAGTAGTCTATAACAGGGTTGAGTAGTCTATAGCAGGGTTGAGTAGTCTATACCAGGGTTGAGTAGTCTATAGCAGGGTTGAGTAGTCTATAGCAGGGTTGAGTAGTCTATACCAGGGTTGAGTAGTCCATACCAGGGTTGAGTAGTCTATAGCAGGGTTGAGTAGTCTATACCAGGGTTGAGTAGTCTATAGCAGGGTTGAGTAGTCTATACCAGGGTTGAGTAGTCTATAGCAGGGTTGAGTAGTCTATACCAGGGTTGAGTAGTCTATACCAGGGTTGAGTAGTCTATAGCAGGGTTGAGTAGTCTATACCAGGGTTGAGTAGTCTATAGCAGGGTTGAGTAGTCTATACCAGGGTTGAGTAGTCTATAGCAGGGTTGAGTAGTCTATACCAGGGTTGAGTAGTCTATAACAGGGTTGAGTAGTCTATAGCAGGGTTGAGTAGTCTATACCAGGGTTGAGTAGTCTATAGCAGGGTTGAGTAGTCTATAACAGGGTTGAGTAGTCTATACCAGGGTTGAGTAGTCTATAGCAGGGTTGAGTAGTCTATACCAGGGTTGAGTAGTCTATACCAGGGTTGAGTAGTCTATAGCAGGGTTGAGTAGTCTATACCAGGGTTGAGTAGTATATAACAGGGTTGAGTAGTCTATACCAGGGTTGAGTAGTCTATACCAGGGTTGAGTAGTCTATAACAGGGTTGAGTAGTCTATACCAGGGTTGAGTAGTCTATACCAGGGTTGAGTAGTCTATAACAGGGTTGAGTAGTCTATAGCAGGGTTGAGTAGTCTATACCAGGGTTGAGTAGTCTATACCAGGGTTGAGTAGTCTATAACAGGGTTGAGTAGTCTATAGCAGGGTTGAGTAGTCTATACCAGGGTTGAGTAGTCTATAGCAGGGTTGAGTAGTCTATAACAGGGTTGAGTAGTCTATACCAGGGTTGAGTAGTCTATAGCAGGGTTGAGTAGTCTATACCAGGGTTGAGTAGTCTATACCAGGGTTGAGTAGTCTATAGCAGGGTTGAGTAGTCTATAGCAGGGTTGAGTAGTCTATACCAGGGTTGAGTAGTCTATAGCAGGGTTGAGTAGTCTATAGCAGGGTTGAGTAGTCTATACCAGGGTTGAGTAGTCTATACCAGGGTTGAGTAGTCTATACCAGGGTTGAGTAGTCTATAGCAGGGTTGAGTAGTCTATAACAGGGTTGAGTAGTCTATAGCAGGGTTGAGTAGTCTATACCAGGGTTGAGTAGTCTATAGCATGGTTGAGTAGTCTATAACAGGGTTGAGTAGTCTATACCAGGGTTGAGTAGTCTATAGCAGGGTTGAGTAGTCTATACCAGGGTTGAGTAGTCTATACCAGGGTTGAGTAGTCTATAGCAGGGTTGAGTAGTCTATACCAGGGTTGAGTAGTCTATAGCAGGGTTGAGTAGTCTATACCAGGGTTGAGTAGTCTATAGCAGGGTTGAGTAGTCTATACCAGGGTTGAGTAGTCTATACCAGGGTTGAGTAGTCTATAGCAGGGTTGAGTAGTCTATACCAGGGTTGAGTAGTCCATACCAGGGGCCCGGGCCCCCCTTAGGGGGGCGCCAATGATCGCAGGGGGGGTGCAGTCCTCAGACAATTTGAGGGCTTAAAGTCCAGCTGAAACTGACAATGGAAATCATCTAACTCGCGTATTTTGACGTATTTCCGACTCATGCAGGCTATAGGGGCGGGACATAACATTTAGAGGAATTTGACTGGAATGTTGACAAGTTGGCGAGTTTGCTCTTGCATTGCTGACGTAAGCGTTCAAGAGATTTTGTTTTACAGGAAAAAAAAAACATAGGATTTGATATAAGATCACAATGAATCGGAAATTTTGAAAAATATTTGGCATATATTGTTAAAAAGCTACTGCACACATTATGACCAAGGATGTGATCTAGATGAGAGACGATTTTATACACGATTCACAATCCTGCCGAGTCTGTCCTAGTCGGCAGCAGTCTGCACTAGTTGGGGGTAGTCGGAGTGGCCATTTAGCACAGAAATCTGTAAGTGTATGAGGGGTACAGATTTAAATCGATAAGTGTATGATGAGAACAGACTTCTCCCGATCCGAGTCGGAGCGAGTCGGAGCTTATCAAACATGTTTGATATTTTTGAGCAGATTCTGGACACCATCGTGTAGTGTAAACTCGTCCAGTCGTTAAATGTGCGATACACAGTTTTTCAGTTGTCATACAAAAATCATCAGAAGCCAGTCGTCTAGTGTATACTCCCAGTCGTCTAGTGTATACTCCCAGTCGTCTAGTGTATACTCCCAGTCGTCTAGTGTATACTCCAGTCGTCTAGTGTATACTCCCAGTCGTCTAGTGTATACTCCCAGTCGTCTAGTGTATACTCCAGTCGTCTAGTGTATACCAGTGTATACTCCCAGTCACTTCATAATCTGTTAAGATTGTGAAAGTCTTCTACTGTATCCCAGGCTTTATGTGTCTTGCTCAAGGACACTTCGACATGTGGACAGTCGGAGCTGGGATTCAAACCACTGACCCTTCGATCACTGAACGACCCGCTCTACCAACTGAGCTACAGCCGCCCCCATCATGATGATGATGATGATCATGGTGATTATGATACTGTTGCATGAATTTAACCTGATTCACCTGGTCAGGCGACAGACACTCACATGCAGAGCTCCAAAGTGGATAATGTGTTTCGCTTGTTGGCTTTGATGCGTTCGTTGCGCTTGGCCCCGTTATTGCTGCTTGCAGCTATATTTGTATTTTGTATTTGTTCTGTTGTTATTTGTGTATCTGTGTGAACTCAACACTTTAAATGAGGGAAACCTCAGTGCTTTACGAGGATAAATAAAGGTTGGAATGAATGAATGAATGAAACTGCATTTTAATGCCATTGACAAGAAAGGAGTGTCAACTAATTTCACATTTCATAGCCTACAGTAAATAACAGACTGATGCACAGTATCACCACCAAGACCTGAGAGAAACCATTTTTATATCAATCAGTGCCATTTACAGATACTTCAGGTTCTACATACATAAAAAGAACACATTTCAGTTAAAATCCCATTCAAACACCGCTTTTTCAATGAACATCACTAGACAATGCATGATGAGAAAGAAAGGGAAACACTCATATAAGCATGCACACACACATAAGACCCCCCCCCCCCCCCCCCCCCACACACACACACACACACACACACACAACCATACATTCTGCGACATACTTCTGTACAGAACATTCCACCATTTTCAATAATACTGTACATATACAATTTACGTGCACAGAAATTACTTTTTGAACTTGCTTTGTTGCAGAAAGGTTTTGGTAAAAAGCATTTCAAGAGATCCTCTCCACACCAAGAACCAAGCTATCTGGCAATCCTCTAGACATAATGCAAGGAAATAAATAACTGAAACAGGAATGGGACTGCCAATGCAGTTACCAGTTGTGCTGCTGTGGGGTTACTGTTTTCCTTGTGTTGCAGATTGACCTTAAGGCCTAGAACAGTAACGTAGATAATGTAGTAGTCTTTGTCTCCAATGCCAGCATTTGGGCATTTGCCTGCCTATTCTCACTGCAGTGCATGCTGGGTGTGTTCACTGTGCCTTGAACATTACCTCAAAAGTCCAGCTGTGAAGTACAAAACATGGCTCCCTCCCATCACCACACTCAAAACATAGAAAGACAAGTACTAGACAAATACATCTGGTTTCAATTCTACAGGTGTTTCTCTGTGTTTCTTTTGTGTTCCTCTTTTCTCTTCATCGTTTTCTTGTTTTCTGTGAGGTTTTTTTTTGGGGGGGGAGGGGTTACTGGATCCCTCTGAACAGACACATAGCAAACACCATGGCAAAGAGCTGGGGAGAGAGCGAGAGAGGGATTAAGAGACTGTCAAAACTAACAAACCTACTAAGATACTTGCACTTACCACTAGGACATTTAGCAGATGCTTTTATCCAAAGCAACTTACAATGTTCTTGAGCTAGTGATGGGATAAAGCACCTTGCTCAAGGCTAGGTAATTATTGTCAAGCGGTCTTGAACCAGCAACCTTTCCGGCACTGGTCAGACACTCTAACCACGGGGCTACCTACCATACTTCCTTCAATTATTCAAGGATCAGGAGAGTGATTCCTTTAAGGGGAGGTTGGATGAGATCAAATGATTTCACAGTGCTTTTCACATGGTGACATTCATTTGATGTAATGTCATATATGTCCACAAGATGGCCTCGTACTACACTGTATAGGGACAACATTATTGTATACTGAATTTCCCCTCTATCTCTCAGGAAATGCTTGACTATCTTTCACTGTAGTTCTAGAATCAGGCTTTAAACAACTATCAGTAGAAATGTATCATAAAAACAAAGAGAAACCTTTGAACATACTTCTATTGTCAGCACCACGATGGCCAGGGCTCCTGCCATGGAGACGGATGTTTCAAAATAGTCCACCAGCGCTGAGTAGCAGCCCTGTAGGAGGAACAGGGCCCACCAGCATGAGAGCAAACAAGTGCACACTGAAAGAAAATAAATCCTATTATTACACTAAGAGAATTGAGTCTGTCTAATTGTTGAGAAGGCTGTAGCTAGCTCTATTCTATAAGAGCATTCACAGGAGCTACTTGTGTTCACGTTGGAGCACAGCAGTGCAAAAGAAACGTGTGTTTGAGAAAACGGCGAGATTGAGAACTAGTTGTTCATCTCCCAAACCGAAACCCAGTGCAGACTATAGATCACAGACTATAGATCACAGACTATAGATCACAGACTATAGATCACAGAATATAGATCACAGAATATAGATCACAGAATATAGATCACAGAATATAGATCACAGACTATAGATCACAGAATATAGATCACAGAATATAGATCACAGACTATAGATCACAGAATATAGATCACAGAATATAGATCACAGAATATAGATCACAGACTATAG
>NC_140237.1:2237500-2241805 GCF_949987555.1 Borostomias antarcticus
GTGGGGACATCGGTCACAAGAAGTTTGCGTGTCCACACAGAGGGAAAGGTGAAGCGCAAGTAGCGGGGGCTGTAGCTGTAGCGGAGGCGCCAGGGAGCGATGCCCGGGGGGGGAGAGGGGAGATAGGGGGGCAGAGTGAGGTTGGACAGGGGTTGGGGGTACGTGAGGCTGGGTCAGGGGGGTAAGGCAGCAGTGGTGGGCCACTGAAGCGGAGGAAGATTAGTGTTAAGAAACGGGGTGCTGAGGTGTTGGAGGATGTTACTGGCAGTAGGGAGGTAGATGGTGGGGAGGCTGGACCAGAGGAGGTGAGGGAGCCGTTACTGTGAAGGAGGCTGTTGGGAGAGCAGAAGGTGCTGAGGGGCAAGGGGGAGTTGAGCTTGTTGGAGGAGTTGAGGGTATGGAGGGGCAGGGGGGAGAAGAGGTTGTTGTGGGAGCCGAGGGTGTTGAGGGGCAGGTGGGAGATGGTAGCAGTGAGCAGGTGGGTGATAGGGTAGGGGTGGAGGGGGGTGGTGAGGGGGAGGGGGCAGGAGGGCCTCAGATGGGGGAGCGGGGGGAGCGGCAGGGGGGGGAGCAGGGAGGGGAGGAGGGGGGGGGAGAGGAGGGGGGGGGGAAGTGGGGGGGGGGAGCAGGGAGGGGAGGAGGGGGAGCAGGGAGGGGCGGGAGGGGAGCAGGTAGGAGAGCAGCGGGGGAGACTGGCTGGGGCGCCCCCAGCTGTAGTAGAGGGTATGGAGAGTGGGGAGGAGGGAGATGATTCTCTCTCGGACTGTTCCAGTGTGTCTAACGTGTCCGTGGGTCTGAGTGGAGATGACTCTGTGTACTCGGTAGGGGAGCTGGATAGTTTTCTAACGGAAACGAAGGGGAAGAAAAAGGTTTCTTTGGCGGCCTTCTTCCCAGACCAACAGAAGTTTCTGAGGTCAGTTCAGAAAGTACGGCAGTCAGAAGACCTCACAGTCATGTCTCCAAGGAGGAGGTATAAACTGAGGAAGTGCGTCACATTAGCGCGGAAGGGCCTGTCCACACAGCCAAGCTAATGGATGGGTTTTTTAATACACACCTGCAGGTGGGTTTTTCTTTCTGGTTGCTTACGTTTTTCCTTCTTTCTCTTTCTATGGAGGTTCTACGTATAGGCTCCCTTAATGTTAATGGCGCCAGAGACAGGGGTAAAAGGGGTTTGGTATTGGAGTATGTTGGTCAAAAAAATTTAAATGTAATATTTTTGCAAGAAACACACAGTGATGTGGGGAATGAGGTGGACTGGGGCTTGGGAGGAGTGGGACACAGGTACTGAGCCATGGCACAAACACTAGTGCAGGGGTGGCGATCCTGTTCTCCAGACACCTGGGGGTTAACATTCTCTCCACTCAGGAGGTGTGTAAGGGACGGGTGTTGATGGTGAAGGGTTCTGTTAATAATAGGGAGTGTGTGTTTGTAAATGTGTACGCTCCCAATGGTGGGAGGGACAGGGTGGGCCTGTTTGGGCGGCTGGCACAGGAGTTGGCAGGGCTGGCGCCGGAGGTTGTACTGGTGATGGGGGGTGACTGGAACTGCACAGTGGATGGGGGGACAGGACTGGGAGGAGCCCCACTTAGGTTCGGTGGGAGCACTTAGGGATGTGCTGAACACTTTGGATGTGGTGGACACGTGGCGGACCACACACCCAGATACTAGGCAGTTTAGCTGGGTGAAGGTGGCGGGGGGTAGGGTGAGTGCTGCACGCCTGGACCGCATTTACATCTCTCACCAGTGTGCTAATAGAGTAGTGAGGGCAGACATATGTCCGGTTAGTGTGTCTGATCATCATATTGCTGTGGCTCATGTCTCTTTGGTGGCGGGGCCCCGCCAGTGTGCGTACTGGAAGTTTAATGTGAAGCTTTTACAAGACGCCTCCTTCTGCTCTAGCTTCAGGTTTTTCTCGGAGGGGTGGACAGCCAGGAAACAGGAATATGAGTCGCTCTGTCAGTGGTGGGACGTGGGGAAGGTGCATATTAGGCTGTTTTGCCAGCAGTACACAGCTTTCTCCTCAGCCCAGTCCAGGAGGGTGCTGGAGAGGCTGGAGAGTAGCATTAAGCAGGTTGAGGCTGAGCTAGTTGGGCAGTATACAGAGGGGCAGCAGCAGTATTTGGCTGAGTTACGCAGGGACCTGGGGGCTTTTTTGCAGACTAGAGCGGGGGGGGCTCTTGTGAGGGCTAGGTTCTCCATGCTCAGAGAGATGGACGCACCCAGTTCTTTCTTCTTTGGGCTGGAGAAACAAAAGTCTGAGTCGAAACAAATGCACTGTTTGCGTCTGTCTGATGGTCGGGTTACTTCTGTTGTGCGGGAAATGCGGGAGGGGGCTGTGCAGTTTTATTCTGACTTGTATAGGGCTGAGGGGTGTGATGCTGTATGTGCAGACCGTTTGTTAGAGGGCCTACCTCAATTGTTGCCTGTGCAACGGGCGGATTTGGACTCACCCCTGTCATATCAGGAGGTCACGAAGGCAGTCGGTCAGATGGCCCCGGGCCGTGCTCCTGGGGTCGATGGCCTGCCTGCGGACTTTTATAAACATTTCTGGGATATACTGGGGCAGGACTTTTTGCGCGTGGTGCAGGAATGCATCAGGGACGGTGAGCTGCCACTGAGCTGTCAGCGGGCAGTGCTAACGCTCCTGCCCAAGAAGGGGACTTGAGTGATTTAAAAAACTGGAGGCCGGTGGCACTGCTCTGTGCGGACTATAAAATATATGCGAAAAGTTTGGCAAATAGACTGAAGGCTCACCTGGACACTATAGTGCATAAGGACCAGACTTACTGTGTGCCGGGGCGGTCGATCAGGGACAACTTGTTCCTGTTCAGGGACCTGATCGATCTGTCGCGAAGGGGAGACATGGGTTTCGGCCTCGTCTCCCTGGATCAGGAAAAAGCTTTTGATAGGGTGGACCATGATTATTTGTTTAATGTTTTGTCTGGGTTTGGGTTTGGGCAGGGTTTCATATCTGGGGTGAAGTTGTTGTATGCTGGGGCTTCCTGTTTGGTGAAGGTGGGTGGGGGGTTGAGCAGGCCAGTACGGGTCGGTCGTGGGATTCGCCAGGGCTGCCCGTTGTCAGGCCAGCTATACTCCTTAGCTATTGAACCCTTGCTTGGGTGGCTGCGTAGGAGGTTGCGGGGTATAGACTCACCAGGGGTAGGTCTGGGCTCCAAGGTGTGTCTCTCGGCCTATGCAGATGACCTAACAGGTTTTGTGAAGGAAGAGCAGGACCTTAGGGTTTTGGAGGACAGTCTACAGCTGTACGAGGGGGCCTCATCAGCCAGGGTGAACTGGGGTAAGAGCGAGGGGCTGTTATGTGGGGGTTGGAGGAATGGGGTGCCACCTCAGCTGCTAGGGGACATGCGGTGGGGCCAGGCAGGAATCAAGCTGCTAGGAGTGTATCTGGGCTCGGAGGACTGGGTCAAGAAGAACTGGGAGGGGGTGTCTCAGGCACTCTCTAGAAGGCTCACAAAGTGGAAATGGCTCCTACCCCAGGTGTCGTACAGGGGCCGGGTGCTGATTATCAACAATCTGGCGGTCTCCACTCTGTGGCACCGGCTGACAGTTCTCAACCCCCCTCGAGGTCTCCTGGTGGAGTTGCAGAGGAAGGTGGTGGAGTTCTTCTGGTCGGGCTACCACTGGCTCCGGGCACCAGTTTTGTACCTGCCTGTCTGTGAGGGGGGACAGGGGCTGGTGGATTTGGAGAGCCGGGTGGCGGCTTTTCGCTTGCAAGCCGCCCAAAGACTGTTGTGCGACAAGGACATTTGTTGGGGGAGCAGGCTTGTGCCCTACTGAGGAGGGCTGGTGGTTTGGGGCTGGACCGCCAGCTCTTCCTCATGTCGCTGGATGGATTAAACCTTACAGGCCTCTCTGGCTTCTACACGGCGGTTCTGAGGGCCTGGTGCTGCCTCAGACCCACACGGAGGAGGGGCTTAGAGGCTGGGCCTTGGGTGTGGGAGGAGCCTCTGTTCCGCAACCCACTGATCCAGTTGGGGGCCTTAGGTCGGGCTGGCACCTTACAGGAGCGGCTTGTGAGCGGCGGCCTGACCAAGTTGGGCCATCTGTGTGTTCCCGGTGGGGGGGGCTGGAGGACACCTCAGGACTTGTCTGAGCAGACGGGAGTCACTTCCCTCAGGCTGCTGGGGGGACTCTGTGGGGCAGTGCGGGGGGCGCTGCCCGACGCAGTAAAGGACTTTTTGGCCCGGCCGAGGGAGGAGGACTCTCCGGGGTTTCCTCCACTGACGGTCGAGGTGGACTCTGGGGACTGGCAGGAGAGCGGGAGCCGGCTGCTGACCTTCAGTT
>NC_140237.1:2242005-2277005 GCF_949987555.1 Borostomias antarcticus
GCACTGTTTGCGTCTGTCTGATGGTCGGGTTACTTCTGTTGTGCGGGGAATGCGGGAGGGGGCTGTGCAGTTTTATTCTGACTTGTATAGATAGGGCTGAGGGGTGTGATGCTGTATGTGCGGACCGTTTGTTAGAGGGCCTACCTCAATTGTTGCCTGTGCAACGGGCGGACTTGGACTCACCCCTGTCATATCAGGAGGTCACGAAGGCAGTCGGTCAGATGGCCCCGGGCCGTGCTCCTGGGGTCGATGGCCTGCCTGCGGACTTTTATAAACATTTCTGGGACATACTGGGGCAGGACTTTTTGCACGTGGTGCAGGAATGCATCAGGGACGGTGAGCTGCCACTGAGCTGTCAGCGGGCAGTGCTAACGCTCCTGCCCAAGAAGGGGGACTTGAGTGACTTAAAAAACTGGAGGCCGGTGGCACTGCTCTGTGCGGACTATAAAATATATGCGAAAAGTTTGGCAAATAGACTGAAGGCTCACCTGGACACTATAGTGCATAAGGACCAGACTTACTGTGTGCCGGGGCGGTCGATCAGGGACAACTTGTTCCTGTTCAGGGACCTGATCGATCTGTCGCGAAGGGGAGACATGGGTTTCGGCCTCGTCTCCCTGGACAAGGAAAAAGCTTTTGATAGGGTGGACCATGATTATTTGTTTAATGTTTTGTCTGGGTTTGGGTTTGGGCAGGGTTTCATATCTGGGGTGAAGTTGTTGTATGCTGGGGCTTCCTGTTTGGTGAAGGTGGGTGGGGGGTTGAGCAGGCCAGTACGGGTCGGTCGTGGGATTCGCCAGGGCTGCCCGTTGTCAGGCCAGCTATACTCCTTAGCTATTGAACCCTTGCTTGGGTGGCTGCGTAGGAGGTTGCGGGGTATAGACTCACCAGGGGTAGGTCTGGGCTCCAAGGTGTGTCTCTCGGCCTATGCAGATGACCTAACAGTTTTTGTGAAGGAAGAGCAGGACCTTAGGGTTTTGGAGGACAGTCTACAGCTGTACGAGGGGGCCTCATCAGCCAGGGTGAACTGGGGTAAGAGCGAGGGGCTGTTATGTGGGGGTTGGAGGAATGGGGTGCCACCTCAGCTGCTAGGGGACATGCGGTGGGGCCAGGCAGGGATCAAGCTGCTAGGAGTGTATCTGGGCTCGGAGGACTGGGTCAAGAAGAACTGGGAGGGGGTGTCTCAGGCACTCTCTAGAAGGCTCACAAAGTGGAAATGGCTCCTACCCCAGGTGTCGTACAGGGGCCGGGTGCTGATTATCAACAATCTGGCGGTCTCCACTCTGTGGCACCGGCTGACAGTTCTCAACCCCCCTCGAGGTCTCCTGGTGGAGTTGCAGAGGAAGGTGGTGGAGTTCTTCTGGTCGGGCTACCACTGGCTCCGGGCACCAGTTTTGTACCTGCCTGTCTGTGAGGGGGGACAGGGGCTGGTGGATTTGGAGAGCCGGGGTGGCGGCTTTTCGCTTGCAAGCCGCCCAAAGACTGTTGTGCGACAAGGACATTTGTTGGGGGGAGCAGGCTTGTGCCCTACTGAGGAGGGCTGGTGGTTTGGGGCTGGACCGCCAGCTCTTCCTCATGTCGCTGGATGGATTAAACCTTACAGGCCTCTCTGGCTTCTACACGGCGGTTCTGAGGGCCTGGTGCTGCCTCAGACCCACACGGAGGAGGGGCTTAGAGGCTGGGCCTTGGGTGTGGGAGGAGCCTCTGTTCCGCAACCCACTGATCCAGTTGGGGGCCTTAGGTCGGGCTGGCACCTTACAGGAGCGGCTTGTGAGCGGCGGCCTGACCAAGTTGGGCCATCTGTGTGTTCCCGGTGGGGGGGGCTGGAGGACACCTCAGGACTTGTCTGAGCAGACGGGAGTCACTTCCCTCAGGCTGCTGGGGGGACTCTGTGGGGCAGTGCGGGGGGCGCTGCCCGACGCAGTAAAGGACTTTTTGGCCCGGCCGAGGGAGGAGGACTCTCCGGGGTTTCCTCCACTGACGGTCGAGGTGGACTCTGGGGACTGGCAGGAGAGCGGGAGCCGGCTGCTGACCTTCAGTTCTCCGAGCCTGGGTGACCTCAGACAGGTGAAGGGGAGGGCACTATATGAGGCATGTGTGAAGGTGAGGAACATCAGGGCCTTGCAGGGGGTTAGGGCCCACCAGTGGCAGGGGGTTCTGGGTGAGGGGGGTGGTGCACGGTTCAGGTGGCGGGTGCTGTATAAGCCCCCTATACCCAAAAGGTCAGGGGACTTGCAGTGGAGGATTGTGCATGGGGCCCTGGCGACCAATCGTTTTCTGGCCCGGCTTGACCCAGGGGTTGGGGATGGGTGCCCTTACTGTGGGAAGGCTGAGACAGTTGTCCATGTGTTTTCTGTTTGTGCACGTCTTGTTCCTGTGTTTGTGATTTTGAAGCGGGTATGTGCAAAGTTGGGGTTTCTGTTTTCACTGGATCTGTTTGTTTTGGGGCCACGGTACACATGTAGGGGGAGGGCAAAATGTGTGTTGTTGAATTTTTTGTGTGGCCAGGCGAAGTGTCTATATGGGTTACACGAGGAATAAGGTGAGAGGGACTGGGCCAACGGACCCAGTACAGGTGTTTAGGGGGATGGTCTCTGCGCGCCTTAGGGCTATTTGTACGGTGGGGGCGAATGGGCTTAATGTATGTTTGTGATTTTGTGTGTTTCTGTGATACTGGTGGGGGGTGGTTGTGGGGTTGGTTGTAGGAGTATACTTATATGGTTTTAAAAGGTTTTGTTGCTGAGTGTGTTGCACAGTGGTTCAATAAAGAGCAATAGTCTCCTCTCTCTCTCTCGCTCTCCCTGGCTCTCTCTCTTTCTCTCTCTCCCCCTCTCTCTTTCTCTCTCTCTTTTCTATCCTACCACTTTCCCTGATTGTGGAGTTTGGAAAATAGTCTGGATGGATTATGATTGGACCCTCCTGGTTTTGTTATGAGTTATTGTTTGCTTTTAGTTTCTGTTATTTGTTGGTTGTGGTTGTAGTGGGCTTGGTTTTTGGTTTTTATTTCCTGTGGGGTGTTGAAGTGGTGGTTGCTTAGTCTTTTGTAAGGATGTTTCATTAAAGAGCATCAAAAGTCTCTCGGTTACTGCTGCTGCGTCCCTCCACTCTCTCTCTCTCTCTCTCTTACTCTCTCTCTCTCTCTCTCTCTCTCTCGGTTACTGTTGCTGCTGCGTCCCTCCACTCTCTCTCTCTCTCTCTCTCTCTCTCTCTCTCGGTTACTGCTGCTGCGCCCCTCCACTCTCTCTCTCTCTCTCTCCTCTCTCTCTCTCTCGGTTACTGCTGCTGCTGCGTCCCTCCACTCTCTCTCTCTCTCTCTCTCTCTCTCTCTCGGTTACTGCTGCTGCTGCGTCCCTCCACTCTCTCTCACTCTCTCTCTCTCTCTCTCTCTCTCTCTCTCTCTCTCTCTCTCTCTCTCGGTTACTGTTGCTGCTGCGTCCCTCCACTCTCTCTCTCTCTCTCTCTCTCTCTCTCTCGGTTGCTGCTGCGTCCCTCCACTCTCTCTCTCTCTCTCTCTCTCTCTCTCTCTCTCGGTTACTGTTGCTGCTGCGTCCCTCCACTCTCTCTCTCTCTCTCTCTCTCTCGGTTACTGTTGCTGCTGCGTCCCTCCACTCTCTCTCTCTCTCTCTCTCTCTCTCTCACTCTCTCTCTCTCTCTCTCTCTCTCTCTCGGTTACTGTTGCTGCTGCGTCCCTCCACTCTCTCTCTCTCTCTCTCTCTCTCTCTCTCTCGGTTGCTGCTGCGTCCTCACTCTCTCTCTCTCTCTCTCTCTCTCTCGGTTACTGTTGCTGCTGCGTCCCTCCACTCTCTCTCTCTCTCTCTCTCTCTCGGTGCTGCGCGTCCTCCCTCTCTCTCTCTCTCTCTCTCTCTCTCTCTCTCTCTCTCTCTCGGTTACTGTTGCTGCTGCGTCCCTCCACTCTCTCTCTCTCTCTCTCTCTCTCTCTCTCTCTCTCTCGGTTACTGTTGCTGCTGCGTCCCTCCACTCTCTCTCTCTCTCTCTCTCTCTCTCTCTCGGTTGCTGCTGCGTCCCTCCACTCTCTCTCTCTCTCTCTCTCTCTCTCTCTCTCTCGGTTACTGTTGCTGCTGCGTCCCTCCACTCTCTCTCTCTCTCTCTCTCTCTCGGTTACTGTTGCTGCTGCGTCCCTCCACTCTCTCTCTCTCTCTCTCTCTCTCTCTCTCTCTCTCGGTTACTGTTGCTGCTGCGTCCCTCCACTCTCTCTCTCTCTCTCTCTCTCTCTCTCGGTTGCTGCTGCGTCCCTCCACTCTCTCTCTCTCTCTCTCTCTCTCTCTCTCGGTTACTGTTGCTGCTGCGTCCCTCCTCTCTCTCTCTCTCTCTCTCTCTCTCTCTCTCTCTCTCTCGGTTGCTGCTGCGTCCCTCCACTCTCTCTCTCTCTCTCTCTCTCTCTCGGTTGCTGCTGCGTCCCTCCACTCTCTCTCTCTCTCTCTCTCTCTCACTCTCTCTCTCTCTCTCTCTCTCTCGGTTACTGTTGCTGCTGCGTCCCTCCACTCTCTCTCTCTCTCTCTCTCTCTCTCTCGGTTACTGTTGCTGCTGCGTCCCTCCACTCTCTCTCTCTCTCTCTCTCTCTCTCTCTCTCTCTCTCTCGGTTGCTGCTGCGTCCCTCCACTCTCTCTCTCTCTCTCTCTCTCTCTCTCTCGGTTGCTGCTGCGTCCCTCCACTCTCTCTCTCTCTCTCTCTCTCTCTCTCTCGGTTGCTGCTGCGTCCCTCCACTCTCTCTCTCTCTCTCTCTCGGTTGCTGCTGCGTCCCTCCACTCTCTCTCTCTCTCTCTCTCTCTCTCTCTCTCGGTTGCTGCTGCGTCCCTCCACTCTCTCTCTCTCTCTCTCTCTCTCTCTCGGTTACTGCTGCTGCGTCCCTCCACTCTCTCTCTCTCTCTCTCTCTCTCTCTCTCTCTCTCTCTCGGTTACTGTTGCTGCTGCGTCCCTCCACTCTCTCTCTCTCTCTCTCTCTCTCTCGGTTGCTGCTGCGTCCCTCCACTCTCTCTCTCTCTCTCTCTCTCTCTCTCGGTTGCTGCTGCGTCCCTCCTCTCTCTCTCTCTCTCTCTCTCTCTCTCGGTTGCTGCTGCGTCCCTCCACTCTCTCTCTCTCTCTCTTTCTCTCTCTCCCTCGGTTACTGCTGCTGCGTCCCTCCACTCTCTCTCTCCACTCTCTCTCTCTCTCTCTCTCTCTCTCTCGGTTACTGCTGCGTCCCTCCACTCTCTCTCTCTCTCTCTCTCTCTCTCTCACTCTCTCTCTCTCTCTCTCTCTCTCTCCTGGGAGCTGGTGGTGGGTGAGTGAGCTGAGAGCTGGTCGGTGTGTTTGGGGTTTTCTTTCTTTTCCTTTTTCCTTTTCCAGCTTTTTCGTTTTTGGTATATGGTATATGGTTTAGGCGTGGTTTCTATAAAGAATTAGTTAATACAGGGTTTGCAGTGAGTATCGATTACCGGCCAGCGTGTGCTGGTCGGGTCGTGTGGCATGGAGTTCGCCAAACTCACTCGCCAAAATGGGGTTAGGATTTCCACTCCTTTCCCCTGTTCGGTGGAGGAGTGTTGTCTGGAAGTAGGGAAGGTTGTTGGATACGATAGTATTAAATCCGCGGCTCGGATGAACGGTGCTTGTGTGATTTTTGTTGATGAGGTTGACAAAGCACACGGACTGATTGCGAGTGGAGTCGTGATCAATGATACTTTGGTGTCAATTCTGCCCCTGTCTACACCCGCCAAGAGGGTAACTATATCCAATGTTCCACCTTTTATTAGTGATGAGTTATTGGTGAGAGAACTATCAAGACACGGAAAAATAGTCTCCCCGATAAGAATGCTCTCGCCGGGTATTAAAGCGCCGTTCTTGCGACACGTTGTTTCTTATAGGCGACAAGTGAGCATGATTCTCAATAATAGAAATGAGGAACTGAACCTAGTTTTCAAGGTGAAGTTAGATGATTTTGATTATGTGGTTTTTGTTTCTTCCGAAACATCGAAGTGTTTTGGGTGCGGCGGGGAGGGTCATGTCGTGAGGGACTGCCCTCGCAGACCCGCTGATGCGGCGGGGAGCTCCGGTCCGGCTGGTGCATGGAGGAGCGTTCAACCAGAGAGCGAGCAGACTAGAGGGTCGGAGGAGGCTAGTCAGTCTGTGGAAGGAGGGGAGGATGGAACGGGAGAGCGGGCTGAGGGGGATGTCCAGCGGGGGGATATAGGGATGGTAGTTGAGAGTGTAGTTGAGCCTACTGACAGTAGCGCCGGGTTGGTGGGTGGGGCTGCGGCTGCAGTCGCTGAGCCGGGCCAGAGCGGGACTGTAGGCCAGGAGGCAGCTGAGAAGCCGGTCCCAGAGAGTCAGACTGTAGGCCAGGAGGCAGCTGAGAAGCCGGTCCCAGAGAGTCAGACTGTAGGCCAGGGGGCAGCTGAGCAGCCGGTCCCAGAGAGTCAGACTGTAGGCCAGGGGGCAGCTGAGCAGCCGGTCCCAGAGAGTCAGACTGTAGGCCAGGAGGCAGCTGAGCAGCCGGTCCCAGAGAGTCAGACTGTAGGCCAGGGGGTAGCTGAGCAGCCGGTCCCAGAGAGTCAGACTGTAGGCCAGGAGGCAGCTGAGAAGCCGGTCCCAGAGAGTCAGACTGTAGGCCAGGGGGCAGCTGAGCAGCCGGTCCCAGAGAGTCAGACTGTAGGCCAGGGGGCAGCTGAGCAGCCGGTCCCAGAGAGTCAGACTGTAGGCCAGGGGGCAGTTGAGCAGCCGGTCCCAGAGAGTCAGACTGTAGGCCAGGGGGCAGCTGAGCAGCCGGTCCCAGAGAGTCAGACTGTAGGCCAGGAGGCAGCTGAGCAGCCGGTCCCAGAGAGTCAGACTGTAGGCCAGGGGGCAGCTGAGCAGCCGGTCCCAGAGAGTCAGACTGTAGGCCAGGGGGCAGCTGAGCAGCCGGACCCAGAGAGTCAGACTGGTGACGATGAGATGGACTCTGATTCAGATAGTGTGTCACTGACAGGCTCGGAATACTCACAGGATTTGTATACAATTCAGGAAGTGAATGATTTTCTTGATGAAACGTTTGGAAAGCAGGTCAAAGTAGAGGATTATTTTCCAGACACGGAGAAGTTTATTAAATCTGTTACTGTGTTAAGCAAGATCGTAGGGTTGCAGTTGTTAGATGAGAGGAAGCGTTTTAGGCTGAAGAAGCTTGTGACTAGTTTAAGACGACCTAAGAAGGTTCCAGGCAGAAGGCGTAAAACTCAGAAGTG
Source organism: Borostomias antarcticus (assembly GCF_949987555.1). NCBI lineage: Eukaryota > Metazoa > Chordata > Actinopteri > Stomiiformes > Stomiidae > Borostomias > Borostomias antarcticus. The sequence continues at coordinate 2,249,220 of NC_140237.1, forward strand.
ATGTTTGTGTCTCACAGGGTGTTTTCCTATTTCAATCTGTTTCTTCTGCTCGTTTCGCTCTCACTCCTCTCTAACTTCCTTATGCAGGCTTTAAGAGTTGGGTCACTTAACATCAATGGAGGCAGGGATAGGCAAAAGAGGGCTTTAATCTCTGAAATATTTCAGCAGAAGAAATTAGATATCTTATTCTTACAAGAAACACACACTGATAAGTCGAACGAGCTAGATTGGGAGACGTGGTGGGGGGGGGGGGACCTTTTCCTCAGCCATGGGACCAATGTTAGTGCAGGGACTGCTATAGCGTTTTCCCCTAGTGTTACTGGCAATGCCAATGTAATTTCTAGTATAGAGATAGTACCAGGTCGGGTGCAAATGGTGAGGGCTGAAATAGGGGAAACAACATTTTGTTTTGTTAATGTGTACGCACCTAATGTGGGTTCAGAGGCTGGCCATGTTTAGAAGGTTAAAGGATGCACTAACACAAGCTGATCAGAGGGACTGTCTCATGATAGGGGGGGACTGGAATTGTACAGTGGATTTCACCTTAGATAGAACAACTGAGGAGCCTCATCTGCAGTCATCCAGGTTCCTATCTAATATACTGGTACAGCTGGATGTAACGGACACTTGGAGGATGAAACATCCTTTGGCGAGGCAGTATACCTGGGTTAGGGTTGTGGATGGCCGAATGTCTGCAGCTAGGCTGGATAGAATATACATATCCTGTTTTTATAGGAATAGGTTGTTGAGGAGTTTTATTTATCCTATGGGTTTTACAGATCACCATTTAGCTGTTGCAGATATATGCCTTGCTCCCAGTGTGAAAGCAAAGTCGTACTGGCATTTCAATGTCAAACTTTTACAGGACAGGGTGTTTCGTGAGAAGTTTCAGTTTTTTTGGGATGAATGGAGGACTAGTAAGGTGGACTTTGTGTCTTTGAGCCAATGGTGGGAGGTGGCGAAAGCACAAATAAAGGTGTTTTGTCAGCAATATACTGCTCATTCCACAACCAGAGTGAAAGCAGCAGTCTATCGGCTAGAGCAGGAGATCACTGCTATCCAGAGTGACCTTATGAGTCATAGAGAGCCTCAGCAGGAGAGGAGATTGATTGAGAAAAAGAGGGAGCTCAGCTCCATTTTGCAGGAAAGGGTGAAGGGTGCCATGGTGAGGGCTAGGTTTATTGGTATTAAGGATATGGATGCACCTAGTGCATATTTCTTTAATTTAGAGAGGAAGGCCTCCCAAAAAAAGCAGATGGCGTGTCTTCGTCTGGAGGATGGGAGGACAACGACTGATCCGGCTCAAATGAGGAGACATGCTGTGGCGTTTTACACGGGCCTCTATGGGGAGGAGGGCTGTGACTCTGGGTGTGCGGAAGACTTACTCCGAGACCTCCCGCGGTTGGGGGATGTGGATCGCTTAGTCCTGGACTCGCCATTTTCTCTTGTGGAGTTTACGGCAGCAGTGAATCAGATGGCGTCTGGCAAGGCGCCTGGCGTGGATGGCCTCCCCGCCGATTTTTATAAGGTCTTCTGGGGCTGTATTGGTGAGGACCTGCTGGAGGTGTTGGTGGAGTGTGTGGGGAGTGGGTTGTTGCCGGTCTCGTGTCGGCATGCAGCCCTTTCCCTGCTGCCAAAGAAGGGGGACTTGGCTCTCTTACAAAACTGGAGGCCTGTGGCGCTTCTATGTACGGATTATAAGCTGTTTTCAAAGGTGCTGGCGAATAGACTTAAGAACCATCTGGAGCTGCTGGTCCATAAGGATCAGTCCTATTGTATCCCAGGGAGGACGATTATGGACAACCTTTTTCTTGTACGGGACTTGTTGGATGTATGTAAACTGTATGATGTGAATGTTGGTGTGTTATCTCTAGATCAAGAGAAAGCATTTGACAGAGTGGACCATGCTTATTTGTTTGCTACACTCAAGGCTTTTGGTTTTGGGGATGTTTTTTTATCATATGTGGGGTTACTGTACAAGGATGCTTCGTGTATGGTAAAGGTTGGGGGGGGGCTGAGTTGCCCCATACCGATACGGAGAGGCATAAGGCAAGGCTGTCCGATTTCGGGGCAGCTGTACTCGATTGTGCTGGAGCCGCTTTTGTCGAGGCTCAGATTGGGTCTAACTGGGCTGTCCTTACCAGGGTTAACACCAGGGCCATCTCTGGTAGTATCTGCTTATGCGGATGATGTAAATGTTTTTGTAAAAACTCAGGCGGAGGTAGAGTTTGTAACACAGACATTACAGCTGTATGAAAGGGCTTCGTCGGCTAAGGTCAACTGGGGGAAGAGTGAGGCTTTGCAGGTGGGGCAGTGGGGAGGGGGGGGTGCTCCTCGTCTGCCAGGTGGGCTGAGGTGGGGTACAGAAGGAATGAAGGTGCTGGGGGTGTTTTTAGGCACAGATGACTACCAGAGGCAGAATTGGGAGGGCGTGCAGGAGAAGGTGTGTGCCAGACTATCCTCATGGAAATGGTTGCTGCCCCAGCTGTCATATAGGGGGAGGGTCCTGATCATTAATAATCTGGTTGCCTCTGCTCTGTGGCATAAGGTCATGGTGTTGCCGCCTCCACCGGGGCTGATGGAGGAGGTACAGCGGACGGTTGTTGACTTTTTCTGGTCCGGAAATCACTGGCTGAAGGCGGGGGCACTCTCCATGCCGCTCCAGGAAGGAGGTCAGGGGCTCATTGACATTCCGTCGAGGATTAAAGCCTTCCGGCTTCAGACGGTCCAGAGGCTCCTGTATGGGGCGGGGTCCCGCTGGCGTGACACCGCGGGGCTGCTCCTGAGGAGGGCGGGGAGGCTGGGGTTGGACAAACAGCTGTTCCTTTTCCAACCTGATTTGGTCAACTTGGCGGGATTGACCCCTTTTTATCGGTCGGTGTTGGTGGCCTGGAGAACTTTCACGGTGCGGCGTGATCCAGAGCAGCGAGCCGGACCCTGGCTGTTTGAGGAGCCCCTGTATGGGTCTGACCTCATTAAAGCGGAGACTCTCAGTTCCCCTAGTCTGCGTTCCCGGCTGGGGGAGGCAGGCTGTTTTAAATTGGGGCATCTTTTAAGGACGCCTGTGGATCAGCTGGGGGAGACTACGGCGATTCAATCATTACGTCTGCTGGGGAAAGTGGTGGCGGAGGTCATCGCGTCCCTGCCTGAGGAGTTTGTGGAGTATGTGCGGAATCGTCTTTGGCTGGCACAGTGGCAGGATGGATGTGACTGGGCCTTCCCCTCACTCTTAGTCTCTCCTGCTGTTGGGGAGTGGGAGGAGGAGAGAGGGAGTTTTTTGACTTTCCGGACCCCTGAGCCGAGAAGATTTGCAGCAGGCAGTAAGAAGGAGGTCTACATCACTTGTGTGAAAGTTGCACACTTGAGGGCTTTGGCCACAATGAGGGACTCGAGGTGGGCAGGTTTTTTTGGTCGGGACTTTTCCCCGAAAGGCTGCTGGCGTGGCAAAGTTGTCTATCTGGAAGACGAGGAGGAACTGTATTGCGGGTGGGAGCTCGGTGGATCCAGTGGCGATGTGCAAAGGGCTGATGACCGCGCGCCTGAGAGTGGAATTTAATTTTACCAGATGACCCATGACCTGCCAACGTTTATGAGTGTGTGGGGGGTTGGGGGGGCCTTATGCTGTGTGCGGGATGGAGTGTTAGTGTTTAATTTTTGAGTGTGTAAGGATTATTGTTTGGTATTGACGGTTGTGGTTGTTGGAATTGTCTGTTTTTAGTGTGAATTATTAATAAAGGGTTTTTAAAATTCAAAATTCTCTCTCGGTTACTGTTGCTGCTGCGTCCCTCCACTCTCTCTCTCTCTCTCTCTCTCTCTCTCGGTTACTGCTGCTGCTGCGTCCCTTCACTCTCTCTCTCTCTCTCTCGGTTGCTGCTGCGTCCCTCCACTCTCTCTCTCTCTCTCTCTCTCTTTCTCTCTCTCTCTCTCTCTCTCTCGGTGGCTGCTGCGTCCCTCCACTGTCTCTCTCTCTCTCTCTCTCTCTCTCTCTCGGTTACTGCTGCTGCTGCATCTCTCCACTCTCTCTCTCTCTCTCTCTCTCTCTCTCTCGGTTACTGTTGCTGCTGCGTCCCTCCACTCTCTCTCTCTCTCTCCCTCTCTCTCTGAGCTGAGAGCTGGTGGAGGGTCTGGTGGAGGGCTCTTGCTCGTGCGTTTACTTTTGGCCTTGTTTCCTACTTGCTTGGGTTTTCTCTTTCGCTAGTGTGGATATAGGTCGGGGTAGCTGTTTTTGCTAGTTTTTCTTGTTTTTGGTGTTTTTGGTTTGTGATTTGTTTGTTGGAGGTTTTTGGAGTAGCGAGGGGGAAGCGGGCCGCAATGGCTTCGCAGTCAGGGGGAGCGGAGCTGTCGCTCAGGAACGGGGTAAGGTGCGTTCCAGGAAATGATGCCACGGTGGAGGACGTACTCCTCGCTGTCGGGGAGCAGGTAGGCTGCGAGGAGATTTACTCCGCTTCCCGGATGAATAAAGCGGTGGTGGTTTTTCTGAAGAAAGAGAGTTTGGTGAGTAAAGTGATTACGAGTGGAATATGGGTGAAGGATGTGTTGGTGCCGGTTACTCCGTTGTCTGCGCCGGCAACGCGGGTAGTGGTGTCAAACATTCCGTCGTTTATTGAGGATGAGGCGCAAGCGAAGGAGCTGCGTCGCTTTGGAAAGTTTGCAGTCGGTTTCAAATGGATCCCGCTGGGGTATAGAGATCGGAAGGTGCAACATGTGTGGTCTTTTAGGAGGCAGATCTTTATGTATCTCAGTAACTCCGATCAGGCCCTGGATGTGAATTTTCGCGTGGGGCACGGAGATGGTAGCTACCTTGTTTTTGCTAGCACGGATAGCTTGCGTTGTTTTGAGTGTGGGGAAATCGGTCACAAGAAGTTTACGTGTCCACACAGAGGGAAAGGTGAAGCGCAAGTAGCGGGGGCTGTAGCTGTAGCGACCCTGCTGATCCCTGGTGATCCCTGGTGATCCCTGGTGATCTCTGCTGATCCCTGGTGATCCCTGCTGATCCCTGGTGATCCCTGGTGATCCCTGCTGATCCCTGGTGATCCCTGGTGATCTCTGGTGATCCCTGGTGATCTCTGGTGATCCCTGGTGATCCCTGCTGATCTCTGCTGATCCCTGCTGATCCCTGGTGATCTCTGGTGATCTCTGGTGATCCCTGGTGATCCCTGCTGATCCCTGGTGATCTCTGCTGATCCCTGCTGATCCCTGGTGATCTCTGCTGATCCCTGGAGATCCCTGGTGATCCCTGGTGATCCCTGGTGATCTCTGCTGATCCCTGGTGATCTCTGCTGATCTCTGGTGATCCCTGGTGATCCCTGGTGATCCCTGGTGATCTCTGCTGATCCCTGCTGATCCCTGCTGATCCCTGGTGATCTCTGCTGATCTCTGGTGATCCCTGGCGATCTCTGGTGATCTCTGGTGATCCCTGGTGATCCCTGGTGATCCCTGCTGATCCCTGGTGATCTCTGCTGATCCCTGGTGATCCCTGGTGATCCCTGCTGATCCCTGGAGATATCTGCTGATCCCTGGTGATCCCTGCTGATCCCTGGTGATCCCTGGTGATCCCTGGTGATCCCTGGTGATCTCTGCTGATCCCTGGTGATCCCTGGTGATCCCTGGTGATCTCTGCTGATCCCTGGTGATCTCTGCTGATCCCTAGTGATCCCTGCTGATCCCTGCTGATCCCTGGTGATCCCTGCTGATCCCTGGTGATCCCTGGTGATCCCTGCTGATCCCTGGTGATCCCTGCTGATCCCTGGTGATCCCTGCTGCAGGGGTCTGATGTGTGAGTCCTGATAAGCTGCCGGAGGGGCTGCAGGTATGAGGGACTCGGAGTAGGGAATGTCCCCCAGGGGAGTTGATGTATTTGGTGAGTTCATAGTATTCACTATTGAAAGAAAGTGTTCTGAGATTCTCTTGGAGCTGCAATGGTTTTGTCAGTTATGTGAAACACTTCATGAAGAATAGTTTGAAAAAGTTTGACTCTGAGAATAAACACATTCATATGGAATTGGAATGACAGTGATGTAACTATCTAAAACCCTTATATTTTCTACAGACAATTTGGTGAAAGCCAACGGACAGAAAGGACAGATTGAGGATAACTGGACCTTGTTTACTCTTCACCTTTGTGCCTCTTAGGCAATGGCCCATAACCATCTGGGTTAAAAACTTACTGGATATCAAGTTGCCCCCATCTTATAATGGCGATCATGTGCTTGTTCCCATTAAGATGAATGGTGCCAGGAACAGAAACTACATCTATCACACTGTCAACATGAAGGGAGGCTGTTATTCTCAGTGTGAACTCTGACCTTGATACACACACTCAACACACACGTCTCACTTGCAGTTTGACAGGAGGGAGTGTGCTGACCCAGTAACAGCACACTCTCACTGACTTTCCCCCTCACCTCTCCTCCCCTGCCTACACCACGCTAACATGAACCAGATGGACACACACAGCCCTCTCTGGGTGCACACCCGGGCCAACACACAGCTTTGGACCTGGACTCACCAACTTCTTCATTCTCTTACAGTTGTGAGTAAAGGTTCCGGAAGACCAATATGGAGAACCAGCTCTGACTCTCTCCATCACACACTCTGAACAACCAGCTCTGACTCTCTCCATCACACACTCTGAACAACCAGCTCTGACTCTCTCCATCACACACTCTGAACAACCAGCTCTGACTCTCTCCATCACACACTCTGAACAACCAGCTCTGACTCTCTCCATCACACACTCTGAAACCAGCTCTGACTCTCTCCATCACACACTCTGAACAACCAGCTCTGACTCTCTCCATCACACACTCTGAACAACCAGCTCTGACTCTCTCCATCACACACTCTGAACAACCAGCTCTGACTCTCTCCATCACACACTCTGAACAACCAGCTCTGACTCTCTCCATCACACACTCGGAACAACCAGCTCTGACTCTCTCCATCACACACTCTGAACAACCAGCTCTGACTCTCTCCATCACACACTCTGAACAACCAGCTCTGACTCTCTCCATCACACACTCTGAACAACCAGCTCTGACTCTCTCCTTCACACACTCTGAACAACCAGCTCTGACTCTCTCCATCACACACTCTGAACAACCAGCTCTGACTCTCTCCATCACACACTCTGAACAACCAGCTCTGACTCTTTCCATCACACACTCTGAACAACCAGCTCTGACTCTCTCCATCACACACTCTGAACAACCAGCTCTGACTCTCTCCATCACACACTCTGAACAACCAGCTCTGACTCTCTCCATCACACACTCTGAACAACCAGCTCTGACTCTCTCCATCACACACTCTGAACAACCAGCTCTGACTCTCTCCATCACACACTCTGAACAACCAGCTCTGACTCTCTCCATCACACACTCTGAACAACCAGCTCTGACTCTCTCCATCACACACTCTGAAGGGGCTGCTGAGAACAGTCCTTGTTTCCTTGTTGCCTGGTGAGGAAAGAGAATAGAGTTGAACAAACTCCTGGGCATGTACTGTACTTAATGGCAGTTATTGTTTCTGTTTGTCAACTTCTTCTAGACCAACATGGTTGAACTGATAAGCGGTCCTGACCCGGGGAAGAGGATGGAGGCTCGCTAGTCTCACACACGAGCGCTCTGTGAGAGAACACATGAGATACCCACAATCCCTCTCTCCGTCTTGTGAAGTGGGAGATACCCACAATCCCTCTCTCCGTCTTGTGAAGTGGGAGATACCCACAATCCCTCTCTCCGTCTTGTGAAGTGGGAGATACCCACAATCCCTCTCTCCGTCTTGTGAAGTGGGAGATACCCACAATCCCTCTCTCCGTCTTGTGAAGTGGGAGATACCCACAATCCCTCTCTCCGTCTTGTGAAGTGGGAGATACCCACAATCCCTCTCTCTGTCTTGTGAAGTGGGAGATACCCACAATCCCTCTCTCCGTCTTGTGAAGTGGGAGATACCCACAATCCCTCTCTCTGTCTTGTGAAGAGCAGCACATGGATGTTTTGGAGGGATCTCAGGGATGTATTGGATATCAAGACAGGCATTAAGTTGGTTGATGGTGATATTTTATTTTAAGGACACAATTCATACCCCAATTAGAACACCATATCAGCATAACCATACGCTAATGAATGGTTTGTGAACTCATAGTGTCTTTACTCATGACCAAGGCAGAACCAGAGAGACAGTGCTCTTTTGAAGTGTAACATTAAACATTATTCAATAGCATTGTCCAGGTATTATCTCAATGTGTCTTGCATACAACTATCAGTGGACCCAGCGTTTCCTCATAGCCCACTGCATTCCAGCCACCCCCCTCCCAGTCCCACACGCAGAGCTCAGTCTGCCGGCCCCTGACCTGCCCCTCCCAGCCCCACACGCAGAGCTCAGTCTGCCGGCCCCTGACCTGCCCCTCCCAGTCCCACACGCAGAGCTCAGTCTGCCGGCCCCTGACCTGCCCCTCCCAGCCCCACACGCAGAGCTCAGTCTGCCGGCCCCTGACCTGCCCCTCCCAGCCCCACACGCAGAGCTCAGTCTGCCGGCCCCTGACCTGCAGATGAACCTGACGACTGCACCCGTGTGTAGAGAGGACCACTCCCTAGTCACATGACACAGAACATAAACAAAGCTCTCCCCTTTCCACCCAAAGGAACCTACTGTAGATATTAGCAGCTATGTCAATAACTCCAGGTGAATCTCTGCATGCATTAGCACTGTGATGCGTATCGAGCAGAAAATTAGATGCTCTGTTTAATGTTTAAGCTTTAAGCCCAAAGGATTTAGGACGATTATATAATTTCTTTTGAACTGAATCAGTTGAATAAAATCAACTGGCCAACAAACCTAACCTGACAAATACAAAAATTGGTTGCACAATATTCAGATTAAATAGGTTGATTTATTATTGCGACATAAAATCAATCTCTCGACTCCCAAACAACTGCCAAAATGCTAATGTGTCTCTCACCAAAGTGCTGTGAGTCTGCTGCACCACACTCCCCTCTCCATCCATATTCTCTCTTAAACAGGGCCTCCAACCTCCGACTCTGAGGAACCATTACAGGTTCCAGTGGTACTCTTAAAGAGGCTCTCTATAGACATGTTTTAATAAGGATCTAGTACTTTCTGGAATAGAGACCTTTGTGAGATGCTAATGTACCCCTCATGAATGAATAGATGCCCCCAGCCCAAATCACTAAGGACCTCTCTATGACCACATTGCCCCTCGTTATGAGGTGAGATTAGATTAGTCCCAAAGAGGTTGAAGATGTGCACATTGGTCCAGAATTGTGTGTGTGTGTTTGCGCGTGTGTGTGTGCGGGTGTGTGTGCGTGTGTGTGTGTGTACAGGGGTATCTGTCTGAAAGACAGCTCTATGTCTCCACACACACACACACACACACACACACACACACACACACACACACACACAGATATATACACCCGTCTCGTCTGTTTCCTGTCAGCTGTTGTTTCTCACACAGAGGACTGAGTCTGTCGCCAAGGATGTGTCATCCCTTGTTTATCATGACCTGGACCATGCTCAAACCTGTAGTGTTTATCATGACCTAGACCATGCTCAACCCTGTAGTGTTTATCATGACCTGGACCATGCTCAACCCTGTAGTGTTTATCATGACCTAGACCATGCTCAACCCTGTAGTGTTTATCATGACCTGGACCATGCTCAACCCTGTAGTGTTTATCATGACCATGCTCAAACCTGTAGTGTTTATCATGACCTGGACCATGCTCAAACCTGTAGTGTTTATCATGACCTGGACCATGCTCAACCCTGTAGTGTTTATCATGACCATGCTCAAACCTGTAGTGTTTATCATGACCTGGACCATGCTCAAACCTGTAGTGTTTATCATGACAATGCTCAAACCTGTAGTGTTTATCATGACCATGCTCAACCCTGTAGTGTTTATCATGACCATGCTCAAACCTGTAGTGTGTATCATGACCATGCTCAAACCTGTAGTGTTTATCATGACCATGCTCAAACCTGTAGTGTTTATCATGACCATGCTCAAACCTGTAGGTGACGGCGATGGCGACTGCACCCACATAAGGGCACCATGAGTGAATGAATACGTCTATGTGAATCGCTAAAATGTGCACACTAGAAATACCCAAATCATATGTGACGCCGACATGCTCATCACAAGTGTAGTGGCACGGTGGCCTGGCTCCACGCATGACTCATTCATCCTGGCGCACAGCAGGGTGGGGCTAGACTGGAGGCAGGCGCTGCGCGTGACGGCTGGCTTGTTGGTGTGTCCATAGCCAAGATACATATTATTTGTCTTATTTACTTTCATCTTTATTAGCATTTTCCATCCATACAACGACAATACAATAAAACATAAAAACTTACAATAACAGCTTATGGGTACTTCCATCCATGCAGCTTTTTTTTCTTACTCAAATATGACAATTTTAATATTAGTGGTATCATCACACTTCCTTCTATAATCCATCCATTTTTCCCATCTCCCTTCAAACTTTCCTTCCTGCATCCTCAATGCATAAATAAATCTCATAAATCTCCTCCACAACACCCACCACTGCTCCTTGGTTGGGGGTTCCACCTTATACCAAGCCCTCATTATTGTCTTTTTACTAGCAACCAATAGTACTTTCACTAGGTATCTGTCCCCTCCTTGTACATCATTCTGTTATGTTTGCCAAGATGTATATTCAAAGCTGATAAGAATGAGAACCAGTCAAGACCCCACCACAAAATGAGGACCCAAGCCCTCAGCCCCCTCCCCGTCATGAGGTTTACCAGCGGGGCCAAAGGGCCCACACTGAGGTCATGCGCCAGCTATGAAGACACAAACAAGTAAGGTTCACATTTCTACCATTTTATTGTCTGTTGGTGGGTGACTGTGTGAGGTGTGTGCCCTACTAACACAGTACGTAAAACTGACGGGACACATTGGTGTAATTGTGGTAACTTTGCGACGTCACCAGCAGCGGACCTAGCTGGCACCTAGCTGACACTTGCCTTTTCAGTCGCAAAATAACCAAAATAGCCGTCCTCAAGTACACTGTAAGGGAACGTAGCCGCCACTGCTGCTTAAATCCGTAACTACGATGTAATTAAATAACGTGACAATGTGGTTAGATCACAGTCCCAATCTGACTTTATTGGAAATGTCACAGTGGGTCAGAACATTTGTAAATTACTTAGGTTTTAAAATAAATTTTGAAGTCATACAGTTACAGAATTGTAATAATGAGGAGAAATCCTGCATGTCTGTTTTGTGTGTAATTTCTCATTTACAGTTAATATTAACACTAAAGATTTGCAGTCTAGGCCTAATAAAAATAATGATAAAAAATATGCCTATAAATAAAGTCCTAATTTTGCAACCTAAATGTGAGCAATGAACGCTGAGCAGTGAACGTAGAATGCAAGGCATTGGGCTACTTTGTTAGGTGAAGTTACACACTCTGTGCCAGTAGGTGGCTGTATGCACATCCGCCACTAAACCCAGCGAAGGAGAAGAAGAACGAGAACGGGTTCCGTTCTGAACAGAAGCGATTGAGAAAGACCAACACGCCCGCGACAACACAGATCTTGTAAGTATCTCAATTTCAATGTATACATTAGTATGTATACATACATACTATGTATTTTGGTATCGTCCCAGATAAAACACCAACGTTATGTGCAAGCTACCCTATTGTAATGATTATCTATATGCAGATGCTTTCCAATGTTAGCTAACTAGCTAGCCAGCTAACGTGATTAGCCTTTTTCTGTACATGGCTAGCTAAGTAGCCTACGTAAAATTACTCTCGCAATTATTGTTAAAACGTTCGCTTTTGTGTAATTGTAGCTTAAATTATAATGTTGGCTTGGCAACGTGAGAATATTTCAGTTGTGTACACTATAACTTTTATGAAGTGTTGTGGGCCATTGTTTCCTAATTACGGGCTCGCGCGAGCTCCTGCACGTTCGTACTGTTTCATCGCTTGGAATAAAATGTGATAATTAGCTTACTCATTGATTTCGCATTAACCCACGACACCGTTAGTATGTGTTTGTTTTTAGGCATTCATTTTTCCGATTTTAACGTTAACAGAATACAAGAAGCCCCAACAACGGAGCTAGGCTAGCTAGCAGGATTTGTTATAGCAGCCATCTTGGCTTTTGGCACGTGGTCCTGTGGAGTGTGCATGTCAGCCAACGAGAGGGTCACCCACCCACTTTCTCTCTCTCTCTCCCCTCCCATGCTCTCAGTTGCCAACCTCCCAGTTCTTGTTTGAACTGAGCAAGAAGCAGGTGAGCGGGGCAGGAAGAGGCGCTAAGACGGGGCCAGGCGTGGCCAGGGGCAGTCCTGGGACAGCACCACAGGCTCTGTGAGTCTTGTTCAGTTGAATGCCCTCATGAGTATTAACAGAAGAGCACCATATCCATATGCACACATACACTCTAACATGTCGCTCTCTCCTCAGCTCAGCCCAATGGTCTCTGATGGTTCTGTCTGGCCAGCCCTGAGGTGGAGAAACACCTGATCATCAATAAAGGCAGGCACACGTAAGTACAAATGCACATACGTTTCCATAGACGGGATTAACAAATGGGAATATTGATATTGAGTTAAATGTTAGCGGTAGACATGTGATATTCATAAGACGCATCACTGACGCCAGTGACGCCACAATATCAGGGAAATTGAGCAATTGCTTCCCTGTAGTGCAAACTTGCAAGATTCGCTCAGTTATTAACCCTTCTTGCCTTTTTTGTTGTTGGTTTTCTCTCTCCTCCTTCCTCTCTGTGCAGTTCTCCTGTGTGCTGAGCCGCTATCCCATGTATTGCCACTGATGACAGGGTAGAGCTCAGCCCCATGCAGAAGTGAGTGATGAGGAGAGGGAAGATCATTTTCCCGTTTTTTTTCCCTCCAGTTTTAGGAACCGTCTCAAGAATGTGTTCCCCACTTTTATGCCTTTAAATCAGGGTTGGAGTATTCCAGGTGTTTGGCCATGGCCATGAACACCAGTAGAGGAGGGAACCAAGTGTCTCATTCTCTCTCCACAGTTGTGTGGTTGTAACCCCCCACTAGCTACATATTCATTCAATCTTTATTTAACCTCGTGAATCAATTGAGAGTAAGCTCTCATTTACAATGACGTATAATCACTCTATATTTGAACTTGTACTACAGGTGAGATAATCCTTTTTAATGGTCTCTCTCATTCGCTCTCCTAGCTGTGATGTTAGAGTTGTGCAAGACTTGGGTGTTCTCCTGCTCTGAGTGCCCATTCTCCTATACCTCCCAGATCTACCTCCACAAGCACATCAAGAGGAGCCATGACAACCTCTGTCTCTGCTGAGGAACACACAGAGCATTATGAAGTAGCCAGTGCCTTGGCGAAGGTGTTTGAGCAGCAGTCATCAATGGATTAACTCCCAAGACACAAGGAAGAGACAGCGCAACACACGCTATGACTCCAGTGACGAAGGTAATATAATAAAGTGCATTCAACAGTCCCAAAAGAGTACTACTTGAGTTGACTAATCTGAGCTAATTTACCTCTACTATATGTTCCAGTGCCCAGGCAGCCGGTCGGCAGAACTCAGACCAGACCAGCTATGCCAGGTGCCAGAGCCGGAAGGCCTGCTCTGCCAGTTATCAATGCAGGTATCCATGCATGTTTGTGTTGGTGAAATGTCTATGCATATTTGCACACTTACAGTTAACTCAGGACTTTCGGAAGACTCATGTACTCTGTTCACTAATTCGCTCATCTCACATCTCACTACTCGGCAGTAGATGTTCATCGCCCGGGTCCTTTGAGCCAAGGCGCTGTGAGCCCAGGCCCTTCAGCCCTTCTGACGTCCAGGCACGAGCAGCATGCATCAGCGATTAGCACCCAGACCAGGTCAGGGTCTGACATGTCTCATGTCGAGTTGATTCTTCCCCTTATGCCAGAATCACTACGCCGCCAGCACCATAGTTTCCTGCTCATCCCTTTATCCTCTGGTTTTCAGGTAGTTCTCTGATGCCATCGCCTGTGAGACCAACAGCTCCAGCTGTGTTGCCATCAAGCTCTGCAGATGCTGGTATGCTGAATTTTGTGAACTACTTCATGCTGCATGTAGGGATATACTTTGAGCTGAATATCCATTATGGGACCGTACAATTACTTATAGCCACATCTGTGTTTAATATCCAGACTTCCAGAGGATGATGTGTCAGCAGTTCTCCAGCGTCATGCAGAGTCTGAGGGAGATGGCACAGACAATGATGAGGCTGGAGCAGAGACTGTCCGGCGAGTCTGCAGACAGCTATCGGGGAGCAGTACTGGATGACCTGCACCCTGCTAAAACGGAGGAGGAGCTGCTGGTCTTGGAGGAGCAGCTGAAGGACAAGGATCATCATAGGAAGATGGTGAGTAACTTCAGGGCAGAACTTTGTTCCTTATTTTTGCAGGGAAGTGTTAAGGAAATGTAAAAGTAAATGATTGTCTTTATGTTTTGCAGACACGATATCTGAGCTTCATGCCATGTGCATTGAAACCATTCCCTTTTTGGTTAAAAGGTGCAGTTATGGCCTGTAAGCCAAGCACCACTGTGACGGAGGTGTCTGCCCAGCTGCAGGAGATGCTGAAACATGCCCCTGCTCGATTCAAAAAGGTATGGGATGTCAGGCAGTTAATTTTCTCGTATCCAGTGAAATGGCACGCTTCCAATGAACGTATGCGACTTGCTTTTACAGCCATTTCATTATGTCCTTAGGCATCTGCTCCAGCCCAGCTGACCTCCCCAGCCCAGCCCCTGACCGCAGCTCCAGCCCTGACCGCAGCTCCAGCCCTGACCACAGTGGAGTATTCAGATGAGGATGACCTCTTCTGCCCAGACCCTCGATTCAGATGTGGGTGACCCCCAGCCTGTCTCCCTAAACCTGCCTTTCCAGCCTGCAAGGATGGATGCCTTTTTTGTAAATAGTTTTTGTAAATTTTAACCTTTTTTTTGTGGGATACAACGGTCTGTTCCCGGTCTGCCTGCCACAGAATGCGCACTGTTTCATTTTTGTTTTTAGAACTTTTGCAATTGTCAGATAATGGGTTGCTAGCCAGAGCTTGTACATGCTTTTTTTTGCTTTTCTGGCTATGCGTAATGTGACAGACCGTAAACCTCATCCTTGTAAATATGTATACTTTTAATTTGTAATCTACTTTGTGTAATAAAATGTTCTAAACTGTTAATGGTGTTCAGTCTTATATTGGTTTGTAGCATAATGCTTGCTGCTATATCCCCATATAGCATTAATTTGTTTTTGTACTGGTAAATGCTAAATATAGCCAGTGGTACTGCAAATGCTAAATATAGCCAGTGGTCAGGGTTTAGTAAGTAAGTGACCATATTTGCACCGTGCGAAAAAGACGTGCAGACCAAGTCATATAAATACCTGTAAATCTAGTGTCAGCCAGGTGAGTTTATGACGGAGGTTCCTGCCCACGTTTTTTGCACGCGGCCGCACCGTATTTGCACCGTGCGAAAAAGACGTGCAGACCAAGTCATATAAATACCTGTTAATCTAGTGTCAGCCAGGTGAGTTTATGACGGAGGTTCCTGCCCACGTGATCACGTGCGTTCTTTGCACGCGGCCGCAACTTCGGAATGACGTGTCGTTCTTACGTAGCGTCTACTAAACGGCAGATCTCGCGTTTCCGTAAATGGCCGCGTAATTTCCGCACGCGGCGCACACGAATCGTCACCTATAGCGGCCGTATGTCGAACGTTTGCGCAACCTGCGTGTGTTAGTAGGGTGAGTGCGTTTGTGAGTGACTGTGTGAGGTCCGTGAGTGTGGTAGTGAGTGACAGTGTGAGGTCCGTGACAGCATGTGTGAGGGAATGAAGTGCAGTGAGGATGTCCTGTTGGCTCTGGTGGTGTAGTGTGGTGACCTCCACCAACTGCTGCACAACTGCCCCACAACTGCCCCAATCCCTTCTGCCATTTCCCTCTGGGCCTCTAGGGTCATGAGCCTCCAGCACAGCGTCTGATAGGAAGCCCAGCCCTCAGGGACCCTTGAGGCAGGGACGCTGGCAGCCGGAGGTGGAGGCGTGGGCGGTGGAGACGGAGGCGCTGGAGATGGCACTGGAGGTGGAGGCACTGGAGGTAGTGGCACTGGATGTAGAGGCTGCAACCGGCGGGGGCACGACCGTCAGGTCAAGGACCACTGCAGACTCCCCCTCCTCTGAGTCCCACCCCACGTCAGAGTCTGGAGAAACAATTTCAGTCATTTTCTTTGAGTTTGTCTGTTAACTTGATTATGCATTAAACATTTTATTGTGTAGCCATGTTCAATTGATATGTTTTTCTGTTGGCAGCCAAATAAATGCTTAAGTGTGATTTACCGGGTGATTTAGATGAGAGTCTTTATAATGTGGTCTAACATTATGAAGTGGTCATCTGTGTTATCGTTCCCTGTTTTTGGTCCTGAATCAATCATAGCCTACCACAGAATGTGTGGAATGTTTGCTTTCCTCACACATAATACAGCATGTCCGTGTAGCCTACGCCACATACATGATGCACGACACGTACAGTAGGCTACCTAAACTGTAGGAGCGATCAGACAAATGTAGGCTCGTACAAATAGCTTACCTTCCGAAGATGATTTCCTTTCCTCGCGTGGACCTCACCAACAAGCACATGCACCTCCGTCTCCGAAAAGTTTCTCTTCTTTCCGCGTTTTTGTCTGTCCTAATGCTCCACGCTATATTATGTCGGTTCCTTCCGGGGTATCCACGTTGTGCCCTGTCATAGTTTTGACCATATATGGTTGAATTTGGGCGTGGAGAGGGCGGAACACGGGGCGCGTGCGCGTACGCTCTCTTCTCCGCCAGTCTCGGATTTCGGAGCGTACGACATTTTTGATAGATCCGAAAAGCGTGTAAATATTCTCGTCGTACGCTACATTTCGCATTTTCCGCGTTTTCGTCGTACGCCCTCTTTTACACCAGAATTTACACGCTCTTTGATAAATGAGGCCCCTGGACCATGCTCAAACCTGTAGTGTTTATCATGACCATGCTCAAACCTGTAGTGTTTATCATGACCATGCTCAACCCTGTAGTGTTTATCATGACCATGCTCAAACCTGTAGTGTTTATCATGACCATGCTCAAACCTGTAGTGTTTATCATGACCTGGACCATGCTCAACCCTGTAGTGTTTATCATGACCTGGACCATGCTCAACCCTGTAGTGTTTATCATGACCATGCTCAACCCTGTAGTGTTTATCATGACCATGCTCAACCCTGTAGTGTTTATCATGACCTGGACCATGCTCAACCCTGTAGTGTTTATCATGACCATGCTCAACCCTGTAGTGTTTATCATGACCATGCTCAAACCTGTAGTGTTTATCATGACCATGCTCAAACCTGTAGTGTTTATCATGACCTGGACCATGCTCAAACCTGTAGTGTTTATCATGACCATGCTCAAACCTGTAGTGTTTATCATGACCATGCTCAACCCTGTAGTGTTTATCATGACCTGGACCATGCTCAACCCTGTAGTGTTTATCATGACCATGCTCAAACCTGTAGTGTTTATCATGACCTGGACCATGCTCAACCCTGTAGTGTTTATCATGACCATGCTCAACCCTGTAGTGTTTATCATGACCTGGACCATGCTCAACCCTGTAGTGTTTATCATGACAATGCTCAACCCTGTAGTGTTTATCATGACCATGCTCAACCCTGTAGTGTTTATCATGACCATGCTCAACCCTGTAGTGTTTATCATGACCATGCTCAAACCTGTAGTGTTTATCATGACCTGGACCATGCTCAAACCTGTAGGGTGGCACCAAAGCTACTGTAACTCCAAAAGCATTATTTACAATCAACACATTGCACAAACTGGAAATGGTGCTCAGAGAGCACAGACCTCTGCCCCTGAATGCATTTCTTGGCACTGTGAATGCCAAAATTGAATGGGTTCTAAACGGTCCCATGCTACACCCCTCAACCAAGTTTCATGAAAATTTATCTGGTAGTTTTTGCACAATTGTGTTCCAAAAAATGAATGTTGGTGAATGGCCGTCCGTGTTTGGGTGGCCCTGGAAACGGCCCGTAACTGGGATCTAGTCCAGCTGTCTGGGTTATAAGGCTGTCTGGGTTATAAGGTGTATAAGGGTTATAAGGCTGTCTGGGTTATAAGGCTGTCTGGGTTATAAGGTGTATAAGGGTTATAAGGCTGTCTGGGTTATAAGGCTGTCTGGGTTATAAGGTGTATAAGGGTTATAAGGCTGTCTGGGTTATAAGGCTGTATGGGTTATAAGGCTGTCTGGGTTATAAGGCTGTCTGGGTTATAAGGCTGTCTGGGTTATAAGGCTGTCTGGGTTATAAGGTGTATAAGGGTTATAAGGCTGTCTGGGTTATAAGGCTGTCTGGGTTATAAGGCTGTCTGGGTTATAAGGTGGCCCATCCACCGAGGGTCATGAAAATCGGTGGAGTAGTTTTTGCGTAATCCTGCGGACAGACGTACGGACGCCACCAAAAACATGACCTCTCGCCCAGCGGTCACTGGGGAGGAGGTAAAAACATGACCTCTCGCCCAGCGGTCACTGGGGAGGAGGTAAAAACATGACCTCTCGCCCAGCGGTCACTGGGGAGGAGGTAAAAACATGACCTCTCGCCCAGCGGTCACTGGGGAGGAGGTAAAAACATCACTAGCATCCACAGCAACATGAAGTCATGTAGTCATACAGGTAAACATGAAGTCATGTAGTCATACAGGTAAACATGAAGTCATGTAGTCATACAGGTAAACATGAAGTCATGTAGTCATACAGGTAAACGTGAAATCATGTAGTCATACAGGTAAACGTGAAGTCATGTAGTCATACAAGTAAACGTGAAGTCATGTAGTCATACAGGTAAACGTGAAGTCATGTAGTCATACAGGTAAACATGAAGTCATGTAGTCATACAGGTAAACATGAAGTCATGTAGTCATACAGGTAAACATGAAGTCATGTAGTCATGTAGTCATGTAGTCATACAGTCATGTAGTCATACAGGTAAACATGAAGTCATGTAGTCATACAGGTAAACATGAAGTCATGTAGTCATACAGGTAAACATGAAGTCATGTAGTCATACAGGTAAACATGAAGTCATGTAGTCATACAGGTAAACAGGAAGTCATGTAGTCATACAGGTAAACAGGAAGTCATGTAGTCATACAGGTAAACGTGAAGTCATGTAGTCATACAGGTAAAAATGAAGTCATGTAGTCATACAGGTAAACAGGAAGTCATGTAGTCATACAGGTAAACATGAAGTCATGTAGTCATACAGGTAAACAGGAAGTCATGTAGTCATACAGGTAAACATGAAGTCATGTAGTCATACAGGTAAACATGAAGTCATGTAGTCATACAGGTAAACATGAAGTCATGTAGTCATACAGGTAAACGTGAAGTCATGTAGTCATACAGGTAAACATGAAGTCATGTAGTCATGTAGTCATGTAGTCATGCAGTCATGTAGTCATACAGGTAAACATGAAGTCATGTAGTCATACAGGTAAACATGAAGTCATGTAGTCATACAGGTAAACATGAAGTCATGTAGTCATACAGGTAAACAGGAAGTCATGTAGTCATACAGGTAAACATGAAGTCATGTAGTCATACAGGTAAACAGGAAGTCATGTAGTCATACAGGTAAACATGAAGTCATGTAGTCATACAGGTAAACAGGAAGTCATGTAGTCATACAGGTAAACATGAAGTCATGTAGTCATACAGGTAAACGTGAAGTCATGTAGTCATACAGGTAAACATGAAGTCATGTAGTCATACAGGTAAACATGAAGTCATGTAGTCATACAGGTAAACATGAAGTCATGTAGTCATACAGGTAAACATGAAGTCATGTAGTCATACAGGTAAACGTGAAGTCATGTAGTCATACAGGTAAACATGAAGTCATGTAGTCATACAGGTAAACAGGAAGTCATGTAGTCATACAGGTAAACATGAAGTCATGTAGTCATACAGGTAAACATGAAGTCATGTAGTCATACAGGTAAACAGGAAGTCATGTAGTCATACAGGTAAACATGAAGTCATGTAGTCATACAGGTAAACAGGAAGTCATGTAGTCATACAGGTAAACATGAAGTCATGTAGTCATACAGGTAAACATGAAGTCATGTAGTCATACAGGTAAACATGAAGTCATGTAGTCATACAGGTAAACATGAAGTCATGTAGTCATACAGGTAAACATGAAGTCATGTAGTCATACAGGTAAACAGGAAGTCATGTAGTCATACAGGTAAACATGAAGTCATGTAGTCATACAGGTAAACAGGAAGTCATGTAGTCATACAGGTAAACATGAAGTCATGTAGTCATACAGGTAAACGTGAAGTCATGTAGTCATACAGGTAAACATGAAGTCATGTAGTCATACAGGTAAACATGAAGTCATGTAGTCATACAGGTAAACATGAAGTCATGTAGTCATACAGGTAAACGTGAAGTCATGTAGTCATACAGGTAAACATGAAGTCATGTAGTCGTACAGGTAAACAGGAAGTCATGTAGTCATACAGGTAAACATGAAGTCATGTAGTCATACAGGTAAACAGGAAGTCATGTAGTCATACAGGTAAACATGAAGTCATGTAGTCATACAGGTAAACATGAAGTCATGTAGTCATACAGGTAAACATGAAGTCATGTAGTCATACAGGTAAACATGAAGTCATGTAGTCATACAGGTAAACATGAAGTCATGTAGTCATACAGGTAGTCAATGTGTATCCTGTGATCAGAAGTCCTCATTCAAGACTCATGATTCTTGAATCTTTCATCCTGTTTGAGGAATACTGTTCGCACAATATTTATTTTTTCGTGTTCATGGACAGTGAGAATAAACTACTTTTTAAATCACCAGGGATCCGATGTCAGTTCCTGATACTACTGAGGACTACCAGGTGCCATTCCAGCTGCCTAAACTCCATATATTCACTACTTGCAGAAAGTACAAACATTTTCTTCAGAAAACAAACCTTTTCTAGTTTGGACTGTAAATGTTATGCTTTGATACTCAAAGACATATTACAGAACGGCCTACCGGGCCCAAGCCAGAGACCCAAGAGCTCAGGGGGCCCTTTCTTGTCGCATAGTCAAAGGGCTAAGTCATCAAGAAAGAAACCATCATGATACTTTTAAGTGAGTGTTTATCTACTGTATAGTACTTTAGAGGGGCTGAGTACTCCATGCAATATGGGCCCTTTAACTCTTTTGGGGAGAAATCCAAAAAGTCCACCCCACAGGTTTTCTCAAATAATCTTGAAATTGGATGGGCAAATTCAAGAAGGTGATACATGGAATGAATGGGGGGCCTTTTCTGTGTCTGTGCCCAGGGGCCCATCCTTTCATAATCCGTCTCTGTTGATACCGAGACACTACCTCTAATCACAGTCCTACTGACTCAGAGCTCAGTGAAATGCTCTTCTTCACCCTGCAAGCTGGCTCATCGCCACAGTTCAGTTTGGCTCCTTTTTTACTCGATGGAGACCACAAGCAGCTTTTGGGAAATGTCGGGATATTTCTGCTTCTCCAAAGACACCTTCATACTGTGCGTGAACAAATTAGAGACGTATTGTATGTAAATGCTGGAGAACATCTCCCAGACTTATCAGAGGGAAGGTGCTGGAGAACATCTCCCAGACTTATCAGAGGGAAGGTGCAGCAAGCCTTCAACCCTCTCAGATGTGAGCAGGCCACAGGTTGTCTTTAAACGGATCTCCATTGAGAAGGTCCAGAGTTCAATCTCAAAAGGTTCTTTCCTTGCTTACTTCACTCTTCCTCCCTCTAAAGAAATAAACGCTACAGATCCAAAGGCGGGAGAGGCGAGAAGAACAACTGTGACCCCCCTCCCCACAGGCACACCATGCCTGCCCTGGTCATGGACAGCCTCTAAAACATGCTTCCCTTCACAAAAGGGTGAGAGCAGAGCGCTGAGTGTGGAGCAGAGAGAGCAGAAGGGGAGAGAGCAGAAGGGGTGAGAGCAGAAGGGGTGAGAGCAGAGCGCTGAGTGTGGAGCAGAGAGAGCAGAAGGGTGAGAGCAGAAGGGGAGAGAGCAGAAGGGGAGAGAGCAGAAGGGGTGAGAGCAGAAGGGGTGAGAGCAGAGTGCTGAGTGTGGAGCAGAGAGAGCAGAAGGGGAGAGAGCAGAAGGGGTGAGAGCAGAAGGGGTGAGAGCAGAAGGGGTGAGAGCAGAAGGGGTGAGAGCAGAAGGGGTGAGAGCAGAGAGAGCAGAAGGGGTGAGAGCAGAGAGAGCAGAAGGGGTGAGAGCAGAAGGGGTGAGAGCAGAAGGGGTGAGAGCAGAAGGGCTGAGAGCAGAGCGCTGAGTGTGGAGCAGAGAGAGCAGAAGGGGTGAGAGCAGAAGGGGAGAGAGCAGAAGGGGTGAGAGCAGAGCGCTGAGTGTGGAGCAGAGAGAGCAGAAGGGGTGAGAGCAGAAGGGGTGAGAGCAGAAGGGGTGAGAGCAGAGCGCTGAGTGTGGAGCAGAGAGAGCAGAAGGGGAGAGAGCAGAAGGGGAGAGAGCAGAAGGGGAGAGAGCAGAAGGGGTGAGAGCAGAGCGCTGAGTGTGGAGCAGAGAGAGGGGAGCCCAGTGGTCTGGGCAGTAGAGGCTGACAGTGTGGGGCGGAGAGCACTTTCTTTTAAAAACAGGATGTAGGTGTGTGTGTGTGTGTGTGTGTGTGTGTGTGTGTGTGGAGGACGGACGTGAAGCAGGGCAGCAGGTGGAAGTGTCATTGTTAACTAGGAGGAGAGGGGGGAGGGGCGAGGAGTGAAAGGGCTGCTGTTGTTTGGAGAGTGAAGTGCTGAGGGCCAGAGACCCCGGGGACGTCTCAGATCTACAGGAACAGGTTTGGGGCTCGGAGCCAGACAAGCACACAGATACTGTACTTGGACTGCAACGCACATGACACACACACACACACACACACACAGATTGCTTTTAGTGGGCATACATAAATCTCATACTGAAACAGTATAAGAAAGTAAACTAAAGAGGCATCAGTTGCTCATCAATCCCACTATGACAAATGCTCATGTTGGAGGAGAAATCAACACAATGAACAAAGAGTCTGAAAGAGTTGTGATCAGAGCGCTAGCGTCCCCTAGTGGATGTAGACTTGCTTAAACTGCAAAGAGATGCGCTTCTATCCAAGTATTGTGAGATCAACACACACCTGTGCACACAAATCAATCTATTCAATGTTTATTGACAAAAAACTGAATCAGTTGGGTGAGTATACATTAACTAGTCCTATTGTTTAAAAAACTGTGAAGATCATGGAATGTTGGTCAGCCTACATATAAAAGAAAACATGAGGGCATTTTTGTACATTATAAAAGCAAAATAAGAAAGAGCTTAATTCTAAGTTAAAATGTACATAAAATCATTTCAGAAAATAACATTTTTCCTCATAAAACATAAAAAGAAGTCCAAAATCTGTTATATTTGTTCTTGACTCACAAGGTGAAATTTCCCTGATGTAGAATATCGTTAAAGTATTTCATTTCACATGATATTTGCCTTTTGGTCAATTTGGTCATGTGTTTAAGTTAAAGCTATCTCATAAAAGAAAGGAAAGCTTTGAGAATCAGACAAATAGAATAACACATTGTGCATGTCAGACGATGTGACACGTGAGTGTGATGTCTTAGGAGCCAATGTCACAATTGCTCTTTAGTATTTCATTATTTCTATTACTTTCAAAACATTATTGGTAAAAAAAAATCCTTTACAACCCAAACTTAATACATGATGGAAAATAAAACATGCAAACAAAACAAATCTATTGTTTTCTTTTTAAAACCAGTGACCAGCGTCTTAAAGGATAAGGACACTGAATTTCATGTTCAGCCCATGGATGTATTAATAGAACGAGCCAGGGAGCGCGTGCCGACGTTATTGACACAGAACTCTGTACTGCACAACACGGAAATATTTTGACCTGTAGTAGTCAGATACATGCCAGGGAAGCCAGGAATAGGGCTCAACATAAAATTCAGTGTCCTTATTCTTTAAGACGATGTCTATGACTTAGGTCACGAACGTTCACTTAAATTATGTACAAAACCAAACCAAAATGCATAAAAACTTGAAACACTGAAGAACAGAAAAAAAGTTTTAAACGCAGTTGGTTTTCCAGTTGTCCGATACCATCCACATTGTCAAGTAGGGTATCTTTTTCTAAAATCTCTACCTCTCTATTCTTGTCGCCTTCTCCTTTCCTTACCTCCTCATCTCTTGTGACCCTCTGTTCTCTTTCAGTCCAACCTGACTTAACTCTCCATTCTGATTTTTCTAATTCAAAGAACAACTTAAGTCTCTAAAGTGCTGCAAGAAAACCGGACTGACAGAAAAGATGGATTTGCCTCAAAAAACACACAAAAAACAACCATGTAACGCAATGAAAGTTCTTCTTAACATTGGGACAGAATGGGTTTCACCAAAGAAAAGATGAGAATGCATTATGTTCTGTGTGTGCCGGTGTATGAATGCATGTAGTGCGTGTGTAGTGTATGTATGTGTGTGTGTGTGTGTTGAGTTCCAGAGTGTTGCACCTCCGCTTCAATACTTTGGCACTTTGGTGTAGTCCTCTTTGTGTAGGCTCTTGCACAAGCCAAGGGACAGGATCATACCCAGGAGCTGCAGGGAGCAAGCACAGCTCAGGTTACATCTAATCACCTCAGTGGTAGAGGATCTTTTTTCACAAGCCATGTGGCTACAGTGTAGTCATTGTCTGCTCCAACTGAAAACTACAATAAGTCTTTTCCGTTCATTTTGCTTTAGGGAACAATCAATTTAATTTGGTAGACTCTTTGACATTAGATAGTTGTAAATGTTTGTAATTCATGTAGATGGCGAACCTCAATGATGGCCACTCCGACACAGACTCCCAGGACAACTCCAACGTTGTTGAGGAGCCAGCTCTCCACACTGGTGGAGCAGCCCTGAGAGAGAGAGAGAGAGAGAGAGAGAGAGAGAGAGAGAGAGAGAGAGAGAGAGAGAGAGAGAGAGAGAGAGAACAATTTAGTGCACCTCACATATAAATGAGTAAACCTCTGTATCTCTGTCCGTGACACTATGGGCCTGACAGCCTTCATATTAGTGACAGGTCCCGGCGGGGCTCTCCAGCAGACAGTGACAGGGCTGGATTTTTAAATGAGGTAATTAGGGCTGAATGAATGGCCAACTAGTGACAGCACTGCACTACCCACAGCATCCAGCAGGTGGCACACAATGTGTGCACACGCACGGACATACACACACATTCTAACAATTTATATATGTCCACATAGAGAATAATTACATACAGGGACACAATGCAATCAGTATACAATCACAATTCATGGACCAGTGACATAAGTTTGTTTTTCCCACATCTTTCAGGGGTACAAGTAGCAGCGTCTCCTCCATATGTGGGTCTGCCTGTGACAGCAGAGACAGAGCAGGGCTGAGCGTCTCCTCCATATGTGGGTCAGAGACAGAGCAGGGCTGAGCGTCTCCTCCATATGTGGGTCAGAGACAGAGCAGGGCTGAGCGTCTCCTCCATATGTGGGTCTGCCTGTGACAGCAGAGACAGAGCAGGGCTGAGCGTCTCCTCCATATGTGGGTCTGCCTGTGACAGCAGAGACAGAGCAGAGCTGAGCGTCTCCTCCATATGTGGGTCTGCCTGTGACAGCAGAGACAGAGCAGGGCTGAGCGAGGTGGCTTGTCCTCTTTTCAGGCGTCCACAGCTGTTGGAACCCTCTTATGACCAACCTGTGTGTGTGTGTGTGTGTGTGTGTGTGTGTGTGTCCTAGGCTGTGTGTGTGTGTGTGTCCTAGGCTGTGTGTGTGTGTGTGTGTCCTAGGCTGTGTGTGTGTGTCCTAGGCTGTGTGTGTGTGTGTCCTAGGCTGTGTGTGTGTGTGTCCTAGGCTGCCAAATATGAACACAAGTAGTGTGCATCTGTACCCTAGCTCTGAGATGTGTTCAGGAGAGGTTGGTACTTAACAACCGTGGTCATGAAGGCTTCTTCTAGGCTACAGTAGGGTCCACTGTGCTGCTACCTCCAGAACAAACACCTCTCTGGATACTTCACTAACAACAACATATGTTGTATTAGCAGACAGATGTGTAAAAGTGGCTGGGTTACTGCAGGGATAGTCTCTCTCTCTCCAGACTCAAATATCACATTGAATCGCTGCGCTCCCAATACTACATAACAGAGTCTGAGCTAGGGCTGCTCGATTCATCGGATTTTAATCTAGATTAAGATTTGGGCTGTCAATGATCATTAAAACAAAATAATCGCCATAAAACGATTTAGCACAAATCAAGTGCACCCTACACTGCAGAGCTATTCTGTGCTTGACCCCTCCCCCACCCCCCAAAGCCCCAAAACAAACAACAACAAGTTCAAAGCGAGACGAGTTGTCAAGCGAGGCGCACGCATGCTCCTCTCGAACGAAACACAAGAAGAAGATTATGGCAGCAGAACGAGAGGTGGACAAGAGAGCTAAAACCACGTCAGTGGTGTGGAAACACTATGGGTTCGCGGAGACAGATTTGGACCAAGTTGACACGGTGTGTAAAATTTGCTACGCAGTCGTAGGTGCCCCTCAAAGTAGCCCTCCTCAGTCCCGTTGTCGCATTCCGCTCGCTCATGCCAGACAACAGTCCTTTGCTGGTCCATTCACTTTGCCATCAAAATAAATCGGTGTCTGCCTAGTTAGGAGAGGCGCTCATATTTACAAGTGTCAGATAAACATGAAACTTCACTTACCTAAGCAAAAGTGTGTATTTTAACAAATGCTGGGTTTTGAAGCCTCAGCGCTGCCATTAAATAACTTATTTAGACGCGTTCTGTCATAGTGAAATTATTTTTCCGAGGTAGTCTTCTTCTGTGGTGGTGGCGGTGCTTTGAAGCTTCTTTATTTATCAGTTTTGGCACTTTTATTTATTTATTTATCAAGGTTCACTATTTGTCTCCCATGGGAGAAATGTATCTAATCCAAAGAACATTGTTCAAAAGAAAAGCCACTGTCAACATTAATTAATTAATTAATTGTTATCAAAGTCAATGTATAATTTGATTTGTTAAGAAAATTGTTAAGAAACTTTTGATTAAAAAAAAAATTCAATGAAATCGTGTTAAATAATCGTGATCTCAATATCAAACAAAATAATCGTGATTATGATTTTTGCCATAATCGAGCAGCCCTAGTCTGAGTCACTTCGCTGCCCAAGCTGGTGTTCTGAGGGCGTATTGACGGGTCAGAACTGAAAGAGTGACAGGTCGTAGCAGCAAATGAGAGACGCTAGCCCAGGTTAGATGGGCGGGGCATATCTACATATCTATGGGTGGGAGCGCCTGATCGTGAAAGTAGTTACTGATTGGTGTCGCAGGGATTCCAGCGAAACCAATGAATTGCCAGGATTTGAGCACCATATTTTTGTCTCAGACCCATAGAGAGATCTGCAGCATGCAGTAACGTAGTTATGAAGTGTCTCAGACCCATAGAGAGATCTGCAGCATGCAGTAACGTAGTTAGCGTAGCTCACGTAGCGTACCAACGAAAGAACTCTCATTGGTCTGGCAAGACTACTGCAGAGATGGGACATGGTGGGATTGACACAGGAAAGTTTGTACATTCTCGCTGAGGTTGGAAAATTAGATATGTCCTTTACTATCAAGTCCACTATTCTGTCATGACATGCTACACACACACACACA